>NC_133666.1:99398640-99581684 GCF_037893015.1 Macrotis lagotis
CAGTTTATCAGTTGTATTGGTTTTTTCATAAAATCAAATTTAGGTTTTATTTATTAATTCAATAGCTTTTTTTGCTTTTGATTACATTAATTTCTCCTTTAATTTTTAGAATTTCTAATTTGGTATTTAATTGGGGATTTTTAATTTGTTCTTTCTCTAATTTTTTTAGTTGCATATTTAGTGCATTGATTTCTGCTGTCTCTAATTTAGCCACATAAGCATTTAAAGATATGTAATATATCCCCTGAGAGCTGCTTTGAGTGAACCCATAGGTTTTGGTATGTTGTTTCATTATTGTCATTATCTAGGTTAAAATGATGTATTCTTTCTATAATTTGTTTTTTGGTCCACTCATTCTTTAAAATGAGGTTATTCAGTTTCCAATTGGCTCTGTGTCTTTATCTCCTTGGCCCAATATTGCATTTAACTTTTATTGCATTGTGATCTGAGAAAGATGTATTCACCATTTCTGCCTTTCTGTAGTTGATCATTAGGTTTTTTGGTCCTAGTACATGGTCAATTTTTGTATAAGTTCCATGTACTACAGAGAAAATGGTATATACCTTTCTATCCCCATTCAATCTCCTCCATAAGTCTGTCATATCTAGGTTTTCTAACAATCTATTTACCTCTTTAACTTCTTTCTTGTTTATTTTTGATTCAATTTATCTGGATTTGAGAATGGGAGGTTGAGGTCTCCCACTACTAGAATTTTCCTGTGTATGTCTTCCTGTAGTTCTTTCAGCTTCTCCTCTAAGAATTTGGATGCTATCCTATTGAGTGCATATATATTCAGTACTGAAATAACTTTATTGCCTGTGGTACCTTTTAGGAGGATGAAGTTTCCTTCCTTATCTCTTTTAACACTATCTATTTTTGCTGCTGCTTTGTCTGAGATAAGGTTTGCTACCCCTGCTTTCTTTCACTTCAGCTGAAGCAAAATATATTTTGCTCCAACCTTTTACCTTTACTGTATATGTATTTCTCTGCTTCAAATGAGTTTCTTGTAAGCAGCATATTGTAGGATATTGGTTTTTAACCTACTCTTCTATTTGCTTACATTTTAAGGGAGAGTTCATCCCATTCACATTCAACGTTATGATTAGTAATTCTGTATTGTCCTCCATGCTATCTTTCCTCTTTTTTTATTTTCCCCTTCCCCCCCTTATCTGCATTACCCAGTATTTTGTTTTGGAATACCACCCCCTTCAGTGTGTTTAGCCCTCCTATATCACCCCTCCCCTTTCTTCCCCTTTCCCTTTTTCCCTTTTCCCTTTCCTTTCTTTTTGTTTGTTCCCTCTTTTCCCCCTCCCCCTCACTTTCTCCATCCCCCCTTCCCTTTTCCCCCTTTAATACTTGAAAGGTGAGATGTTTTTTAAGTTAACTGAGTATGTGTGTAAATTGACTTTAATCCAAGTCTGATGAGAAGAGGATTCAGGTTTATCTCATCTCCTCTATTCTTCCCCTCTATTAACATAGGTATTTTGTACCTCTTAGTGTAATGAGATTTATCCCATTCAATCCCCTTCCTCCTCCTGTCTCCTTCCTGTCCCCCTTTTTATAGAGGTAGTGTTTTTAAAATCATTCTATCTGAGTCATAGAAAATTCTGAGTATCCATCACTTCTAGCTAAGTACATTCTATCTATTAGAGTTAAAATTCTTGAGAGTTATTAGAGTCTTTCTCCCAAGTGGGGTTATAGCCAGTTTCATACCATTGTATAGCAGTCTCATGGATAGGTCATGAATGTCCATCACTTCTTGCTAGGTATAATCTCTCTGTTAGAGTTACAATTCTCAAAATTTATGAGAATCTTTTCCCCCATGCTGAGATATAGCCAGCTTCAACTTATTGGATAGCAGTTTTTTTTCTTTTGCTGCCCCTCCCCTTTTTTTACCTTTTCATGTGTCTCTTGAACCTCCTGTTTGTTGCCCAAATTTTCTATTTAGCTCTGGTCTTTTCATCAGGAATTTTTAGAATTCTTCCAACTCCTTAAATGTACATCTTTTTCCCTGGAAGAGAAGGTTCAGCTTTGTGGGACAGTGGATGGCTGCATTCCAAGCTCCCTTGCTCTTTGATATATCTCATTTCAGTCCCTTCCATCTCTTAATGTGGATGCAGCCAGGTCCTGAGTAATCCTTACTGTGGCTCCTTGATATTTAAATTGTTTATTTCTGGCTGCTTGCAGGATTTTCTCTTTAATCTGATAGTTCTGGAATTTGCCCACAACATTCCTTGGTGTTTTCATTTTAGGATTTTTTCTTGAGTGGATTGATGTATTCTTTCAATAACTACTTTGCCTTCTGGTTCCATGATATCAGGGCAGTTTTCCATCACTAGATCATGTAATATTAAAACCATGTTTTTTTTTTTTTCTCTTCAGTGTTTTCAGGAAGTCCAATAATTCTCTGGGTTCCCCTCCTTGACCTATTCTCGAGGTCAGTGGTTTTGCTGATGAGGTATTTTACATTTTCTTCTATTTTTTTCTATTTTTTGATTTTGTTTAACAGGCTCTTGCTGCCTCCTGAAGTCATTAGTTTCTGCAGACTCCTCCATTCTTTTTTTAGGGAGGAGTTTTCTTCATTAACCTTTCGCAACTCCTTTTCTAATTGGTCAATTATACTTTTCAAAGAGCTTTCCATTTCACCAATTGAGGCTTTGAGAGAATTATTTTCTTTTTGCATTTGCCCAATTGCGGATCTGAGAGAATTATTCTCATTTTGTATTTGTCAATTGAGGATCTGAGAGATTTATTCTAATTTTGTATTTGACTAATTGTATTTTCTAAGGATTTGTTTACTTGTTGCAAGGTACTGATTGTCTCTTCCAAATTTTCCAGTTGATTTTTAAAGTCCTTCCTTATTTCTTCAAGGGAGCATTTTTTATGCTAGAGACTAAATCATATTCTTCTCAGAGGCTCCAGGACTCTCTGCGTTAGGATCGTTTCCTTCCAAGAATTTTTCTATGCATCCACCTTTCCCCTGACCTTTCTTCATTTTGCTAAGTCCTTGAGTTGGGGAGGGGCTGATTCACAGGTGTTTGGTGTTGGGATTGTTAAAGGCTTTACTCACTAAGTGTTATTTGTTTGGCAGGCCAGTAGGAGGTGCTGGTTGCTTTCTCTGCAGTGTCTGTGACCTTGATTGAGGCCTTCTCCCTTAGCTTGAAGGGAGGGGTAAAAGTTATTGAATCCTTTTGCCTTCAATGAATGGTGGACTTTACCCTCGGTTGAGGTCATTCCTCTCCTTATTGTCAGCTAGGTTGGTTCTTCTGCTCACACTCTGTGCCTGAGGCAGAAGTAGTCTGTGATTGTGTTTGTTCTGGGAAGAGGTCTCTGTGCAATGGAGGTGTGGACTCAGACCAGAGGAGCCCAGGGATGGTGTCCATAGCTCTTCTGTACTGGAACTCTCCCCCCAGCCCTACTGGCATGCTCCAGAGGGTCAGTGCCAAGACCAGTGCCGCTACTCCCCAGTTGACTCAAGCCCCTAGCCCCACTGCTGATCAAGCAGGTCCAGCTCTTGGCCCCTCAGACTCCCTGGCTCCAATTCAGCCACTAATTTGGCTGATCAGGGGCTGATCTGCTCTGTGCCTGGACTCATGCACCTGAACTCACCCAAAGCTGCAGAAGACATCCTGAAGTAGATGTTCTTTCTCCTGGCTTTTCTTTCTGATTTTTTGGGGGTCAGATTTCTGTTAGGAGGTTTGCTTCATATCATAGATAAGGAAAGATCAGGAGATTTTAGAACTGTGCCTGTCTTCTCTCCGTCATCTTGGCTGGAAGTCTCATCATTTCTTATAGAGAAATGTTCCATTACATTCATAGTATATTGATGTAGAAAATTATAAATGTATCAGAAACAAAATTCTGTAATTTTAATTTCTATTAAACCTTGTTAAATGGGTGGAAAGTCTTTGCTCTTGAGATGTAAATTGACTCCTGTTGTTTCACTGATAATGTAAAATGTGTATCCTGTCTCCTCATTTCCAACCCCAGTCTTCAATTCTCTACCTGATTCTGGTCACATAAAGGGGATGGATTTCCCCTTTTGCCCTCCATACCCAGATAAGGGGCAAGGCTATAAAACCTGACTTGGCCCTCCACTCAGAGCCAGCTCTCTCTCTCTCTCTCTCTCTCTCTCTCTCTCTCTCTCTCTCTCTCCCCCCCTTCTCTCTCTCTGACACATTCAGCTCTCTCTGACTGTCTTTCTTTATCTCCCTTTCTCTGTCTCAGCCTCAATCTTTCAAGCATCCACACCTAGTCTTTTGTTATTCGCCCTGTCATAAAGTGCTAATTCACCCTTTGGTCAAATTAACCAGTTTACTTAGCTATATTTCATAATAAAATCCTGAGCAGTTTTGCATGTTAGCTCAAATTCTTTTGTCCTTTCATTGGTCCCCAATTTCTTGATTACTTCAAATTCTGTCTTTAATTGGTAACCCCCAAAAATCCCATCCACAATATTTTGACATCCTCATGAAGGGACCATACTGAATCTCTCTGGATCAAAGATCTATGACATCAGAGAAACTCTGAACTAGGTTATTTTTCCCAGATTAGACTAGATTAGATTTAGTCAAAACCTTCTTAATTTATGGGGAAGTGTTGTGCTGTGTTAGGTTTCCTGTGTGGCAATTATTGAGAAGATTGTGTTTTTGGTATGTCTTAGGTCAACTAGACAACTTTTCTTTCAGAGACTTTGGGATGGCGGTCACCCATCGAGGCCCTCCCTTGTGTGCCAGACATAGACCAGTGAAGGCAGTACTCTGAGGTTCTGTGACTAGGCATCCATACTTTTCAGGGATGGGGGTGCTGCAGCTCTTTATCAGACTGCCAAGGGGTCATTTTGTAAAAAGGTTTTGTCTGGCTAAAATTCCAATCAATGTCCTTGCCCGCCTAGGGAGGCCTTTATAGATCTGATTGGCTTGGTTCATAGCCTTCCTCACTCCTGAAGGACAGCTGTTTATCTGTGGTTCTGCCCCTTCTCTCTAAATCACTATCTCTCTCTGTCTCAGTCTGCCTGCCTGTCTCTCTCTGAGAAAAGAAAAAGAGAAAACCTCTCTTGCCCTCTTTGAAACTCTGTGCCTTCTCAGGGGAAGGTGAGGAGAAAAGAGTTCGCACCTTAAAGTTAAATCTTATGTCCCCGTTGGAATGTAATCTACACTTCTGATGGTAAGACTTGGTCTAGCCCCATGGCTTAGAAATAGGGAACCCCCATACCTTCTTCCTGCATTGAATGACTTTTTCCCCTTGACTCTACATATAGCTACTCTAAACCCTATTCCCTAAAGGCATTTAGGCAGAGGAGCCCGATCCACTGGAGACAGAGCTGGTGGTGTCTGCACTGGTGGTGTCAGAATAGAGACTGAAGCACATCTTTTTCCTCTTTCTTTTACTTTATTTCTCATGGGGTTCTCTATATTTTTTGGGGGAGGGGATATTATGTTTACTCTTGAACAAGGATATTTTAGTAATGTACAAAAAAACCTATCAGTTCATTTTATAGATGAAGCAGGTGAAGCAAAAGGGTTAAGTGGCTTGCTCACATATTGCCTAATATGTGTTTGAGGTGAGATTTGAATTCAGGAAAAGGAATCTTTTTGACTTTTGGCCCAAGACTCTATGCATTTGTATCACCTACCTTCCTAGTCATATGCCAGTTGGCATAAATAATTCCTTCTAGCTCTTATATTATGTGATTCATTGAAAACTTAATTCATGTCTGTTTTTAGCAAAAATTAAGAAAATTTTTATTTCTTTTATACCTAATAGTGAAATCAGTTTTTCTCATCATCATTTTTCCCTGTTTTGTTTAATATCATCAGTCTGACAAATGCAGCGTAAGACAGATGTGTTTGCCTTTTTAAAGCAGTTACAATGATAGAAAAAGTAGCAGTACATCTGAACATGCTGACTTGCTTTTGTAGCCTCCCTTAGGAACTTATTCCAATGTAATAACTCTCAGTGTCAGGAAATATTTTCCCCTTACATCAAACTTAAATCCTCCTTTGGGCACCTTGAGCTTGCTTTCCTTTTCATTCTGTCCTCTGCTGACAAAAATGTTACCACCACTCTGGGTGTGCAGCCTGTGTGTATTTGAAGAATATTATTAACTTGCCCTTAGAGTCATAAGATCATGGTTTCAGAGCTAGATGAGGACTTTTATGTTATCTACTACAATCCCTTCATTTTATAGATAATAGAATCATAGATATATGCTGGAAAGGACCTCAAAGGCCATTTTACAAATGAGGAAACTTAGACCCAGGGAGATTCAATGACTTGCCCCACATCACATAGGTAATAAGTTGCAAAACCAAGTGTAAACCAAGGTCTCCTGACTCAAAATACATAGCTATTTCTACTCTGTTCTCCTTTGCTAGATTGAATGATCCCAGTTCCCTTATCTCACCTCAGCCTTAGTGTCACTGTCTCTAGCCTCATTTCTACCTCTCCTCACTGCCAAGAAAAGTTTTCCTGTAGCAAAATAAGTATTTGTAATTGTTTTTGACTGTGTGCAACTCTTTATGACCTCATTTAGGATTTTATTTTTTTAAAGATATTTTATTTTATTTTTCCAATTACATGTTATGAAAGTTTTTCAACATTCCATCCACATGCATATGCATATTTTTAAGATACATAATTTCTTTCAAATTTCTCTTCTCACTCCTCTCCCCTCAGTGGCAATCAGTCTGGTGAACTTTGTATATACACATTTGTGTTTAACATGTTTACAAATTAGTTATTTTCTTTATGAGAAATAAAGATTAAGGGAAAAGAAAGAAAACCATGAGATAGGAAAGAAAAACATGATAGAAAAATTTTTAAAAATGAATGTATTCATTCAGATTCTGTAGAGACATTTTTGGTTTGTTTAGAAAAAAAAGGTATAACATTATATCATTGTTTGTTTTGTTTTTCTTCTTCTGGATGGGGTTAGCATTGTCCATAGCAAGTCTCTTAGGGTTTGCCTAGCTCCCTGAACTACTGAACGCAGCTGCATCCATCAAGGTTGATCAACTCACAATGTTGTTGTTAATGTGCACAATGTTCTCTTTGTTCTGTTCCCTTCATTTAGCATCAGTTCCTGTAATTCTTTACATACTTCTCTAGAGTCCAACCTTTCATGGTTTCTTATAGAACAATAGTACTACACAACATTCAGATACCAAAAGTTGTCCTCCCATTCCCCAGTTGATGGACATACACTCAATTTCCAATTCTTTGTACTAAAAATAAAAGAGCTGCTATGAATATTTTGTAACATGTGGGACTTTTCCCATTTTTATAATTTCTTCTGGATATAGACCTAATATTTGAACTGTTGGGTTAAAGGGTATCATCAGTTTTATTACTATTTGAACATAGCTCCATATTGCTCTACAGAATGGTTGGATCAGTTCACAACTTCATCAACAATGCATTAATGAACCTATTCTCTTACAACCTCTCCAACATTGATTGTTTCCCATTTGGTCATCTTAGCCAATCTGTAAAGAGAGAGAATCTTATAGTTGTTTAATTTGTATGTGTCTAATCAGTAATGACTTTAACATTTTTTCATATGATTATATCTAACTTTAGTTTTTTCTTTTGAAAACTGTTTATATCCTTTGATCATTTCTCACTTGGGAAATGACATTTAACCTTATAAATTTGATGCAGTTCTCTAGATATTTTAGAAATGACTCTTTTATCAGAACCCCTAACTGTGAAAATATTCCCAAGCTTTTTGTTTTCCTTCTAATTTTGGCAAAAAACCAAAAAATTGGTTTTATTAGTGCAAAAAATTTTAATTTAATATGGTCAAAATCATCCATTTTGCAATTCATAATGTCATAAATTTCTCTCCTTTCCATAGATTTGACAAAGTATTTCATGATTTGTTAATTGGTCTATGGTATTGCACTTTATGCCTAAATTCTGTACCCATCTTGACCTTTTTTTGGTATAAGGTGTGTGATGTGGGTCTATGTTTAGTTTTTGCCTTACTATTATCCAGTTTTCCCAAAAGTTTTGTTTTGTTGGGTTTTTTGAGGCAATGGGGTAAGTGACTTGCCCAAGGTCACACACAGCTAGCTAATTATTAAGTGTCTGAGGTCTGATTTGAACTCAGGTGCTCCTGAATCCAGGACCAGTGCTCTATCCACTGTGCCACCTGGTTGTCCCTTCATATATCAAAAGTTTGTCAAGCAATAAATTTCCATAGTCATTTACTATTGTTTCTTTTGAACCTTTCCTAATCCACTGAACTCAGGTCTTCCTGACTCGAGGTCTGGTGGTGCTATATTCACTGTGTCACCAACTCAACATCAATTCATATAAGTCCTTTCAGGTTTTTCATGTTTCTATCATCATTTCTTACAATGTAGTATTGCATTACATTCATATATTATGTTTTATTCAGTTATTATTCAATGGATAAGCCCTCAGCCTTGTTTCTTTGTGAGTGTAAATACTTTCTTTGATTTCTTGATATGTTACCTTCTTAAATCAAGGTCCAAAACCTTAATATTTTGATAACTGTTTTCAATATCTGATTTCTTTGTAATCCTATACATTTTATTTCATTACAAAAAATTATCCTGAAAAGGAAGAAATTCACAAGTAATTCACAAAGGAATCAATGACACAAGAAAGTTTAAGAACACCTGATTTAAAGTATATGATTAGTAGGAATATGAATAGATCAAAGGGTATACACATATAGTTATCTTGAGGATTTAGTTTCGAATTATTTTTCCAAAATAGCTGAACCATGTTAGCTCTCCAGTGGTGTGGAGGTGAGCTTGTTCTCAAAAAAACACTCTAACAATTGTCATTTTCCTTTTCTGTCATCTTTTTCATTATGATAGGTGGAGGGTATAACCTCAGAATGGTATCAGGTTGAATCTTTCTTATTAGTGTTTTGGATCAAACATTCACATGTATGTTCTTGGCTTATATTTTTCTCTGAAGAACTGCTAGATAAAGTCCCAAGATAAAATACTTGGGAGTCTGCCTTCTAAGATGCATGTATAAATTAAATGAATACATATGAACTATATGGAACACTATATGACCTTAGAAAATACAAAGCTCTCTTCACACAAATAACTGGAGAAATCTTAATTGTCAATGGAAAGACTGAGACAATATAGTGAAAATGACAATACCATCTAAATTAATATTCTTGTTCAATTCCATAACAACTTTAATACTGGAGAATTAGTTTATAGAACTAGAAAAATAACAATATTCATCTGGAGGAAAAAAAGGTCAAGAATTTTAAGGAAATCAGTGAAAAAAATGAGAAGGAAGATGACCCAGCATGTTCAGATCTCAAATTATTCTACAAAGCTGTAATCAATCAAAACAATTATGGGGGGGGGGCAGCTAGGTGGCATAGTGGATAGAGCACCAGCCTTGGAGTCAGGAGGACCTGAGTTCAAATCCAGCCTCAAACACTTAATAATTACCTAGCTGTGTGACCTTGGGCAAGTCACTTAACACCATTGCCTTGTAAAAACTAACCCCCCCAAACAATTATGGGTAAGACTTAGAATTTAAAAGTGGAACAGATTAGATATAAAATATATGGAAGCACATGAGTATAAACTAGTGTTTGATACTCTCAAATATTCCAGCTACTAGAACAACAGGTCACTATTTAGCAAAACCTGTTGGGAAATTCAGAAAAATATTCTGGCACAAACTGGAACAGAACAACAGCTTACACTGTATATCATGATAAACTCAAAAATATGCATGCCTTAGATATGAGCAAATTATTAAAGTATGAAATGGGGACAGTTCATGAACAAAAAAAGAGATTCATTGGATTTAAAAATGGAGAATTCTGATCACATAAAATTCAAAATTTTGTATAAACAAAACCAATGTAGGTACAGTCAGAAAAAATCAGGAGATTGGGAAATAATTTTTGTCTTAAGGTTATTGACAGAGATAATTACTTACATATATTTACATATATTCATATATATGCATATATATATTACATATATACATATGGAGAGAGAGAGAGAGAGAGAGTCAACCTTATGAGAAAAAAAGACATTCTCTAATAAATAAATGGTCAAAGGATTTGAATAGGCGGTTTTCAGAGGAAAACATCCAAGATAACGACAGCCATTTAAATTACTCTTCATTACAGAATATTTGAAGAAATTAATGCAAATTAAGTTCTTGGTTTAGGGCTAGGTTGAGTCTATTGGGCATAAGGAATGTGGAAACAGATAACATATTGTTGAGTACCCTCTGCTTCATATAGTTTCCTAAAGCAGGAATTCTATATTTTTATTATTCCTATGTCCCCCCCCTTAGAAAATGAAATATTTTTTTCTAGGCAGGGGAAAAATGTGTTTATCTTCTTCTCTTTGTTTGTCTTTTTAAAAGAATAGTATTAGCCACAGGCATTTTTAAGCCTCAGTGTACTTATTGGGAGTGCATTTGAGAGGAGGCAATTGAAGAGAAGCTTTCAAAGAGAAAGAGAGAGAACTTCAAAGCTGAAGTGTTTGCCAAAGTTACTCTCCTTGCTGAGGGCTCAGAGCTAAAAAGTTGAGAATTAAAATTCTTTTTGTTTCAACATTCCAGATCAGAGAGAGAGAATGCTTATGTCAGGAAAGGTATCTAGGCATTAAGGAAAGAAAAGGGGAAAATAAGAGTGTTTGAACAACCCTGTTCACTAGCCACCCTACCCCAGCACTGCTTCATATATATTTTTGCACGTATTTAGATGTCTACAAGCGGATAAAATGTAAACTTGATGATTGTGACTGTTTCAGTATTTGTTTTTGTATTCCAGCTGCCTAGTACTAGTTCCTAGTTCATGCAAGCAAGTAATAAAATAAATGTTTCATTCATTAGTTGATTGCTAAATGTTGGACCAATAAAAATAAATTAAGACATTGCCCCTTGTAGCTCATAATTTAGTAGGTAGAAGGGGTATGGGTGGGGGAATAAATTTACACAATTGGAAAACAACTAAGACCATTTAGAAAACTAAAGTTAACATGCTGCATAGGAAATGGAGATTCATTCTATTATTCTTCATCTAAATGTAGCAATCCAATATAATTAAAACAAGTCATAAAACAATTTGCTATTATAATAAGAAAAATTTACTGAATTTAGGTATAGTATAAATTTTCAAAATAATGTACATCTTTCTCCTTTGGAAAAACAGGTTGTTGAAATCCCCCCCCTTCCCCCAGATGCTTAAAAATGTATCAGAAGCATGTGTACATTTGTGTTCATGAATGAACAAACCCTTTTTAAAAAAAATCAGATGAAACTTCCAGGGGTTGCTTATAGAGATACTGAAAATGGGGTTTTACCTAACTCTACTCACCACCTGCCAAGAACTTTTTCATGTATCTCTCAGAAGCTTTCATAAGGGTAATGTGAATCCCTTGTTGGCATTCTTTGTAGATTTAAAAATAGAGGTTTTTATGCACATCAGTAAAGGGAACATAATCCTAACCACAGGGGCCTGCTGAATCTTTGAAATCCTTAAGACTTTTGGATTACATAGATAAATGTGTATATACCTAATTTATTAAAGTTAATTTTTGAAAGCTTAACTAAATCTAAATTATCTCTTTTCCCTTAAATTGTGACATGACTTCTTAATATGAATCATTTTATATATCATAGAAAATACAAGAAAGGCAACTTGAAGGTAATAGAAAGTTGACCTTGAAGCTATTAATACTTGGGTTCAAGTTCTGACATGTATTAGGTTTCTGTAACCTTGAGCAGTCCATTTAACCTCTGCTCTGAGTAATTCCCCCAAACTATAAGGTAAAGAAAAGTAACCAATTTATTCTGGTAAAAGGAGTTTTCTCATTCAAGATTTCCTGATAATATTGAAATCAAAAGTTCAGTTCCTATAAAGGGCATTATTTCTACTAGAACTGTTGAAGGGTGTACCTGAAATCAACTGACCCTGTGTTTCTTCTTCCCTAACTTTATTATAAGTTACTTTCCCTACCATTTGCTCTTAAATGCTTTGGATTAAACATCTCAGCAAACAACAAAACAGAGTGAGTATCTCTAGCATGTTATTAAAATGTACAGGAAGCAGAGGAAAAATCCAGGAATGAGGAAGGAAATAGGCATTTATTGAGCATCTACTATGTATCAGGCCTTGTAAAAGTGTTTTACAAATGTAATCTTACTTGATATGAACAAAAACCCTAGGATATAAGTGCTGCTATGATGCCAATTTTACCATTAAGGAAACTGAGGCACAACTTTCCCAGTATCACAAACCAGTAAATATATGAATCTGGATTTGAACTCAGGTTCCAGATCTAGCACTCTATTCACTGCATTACCTGGTTGCCTCCCCTAATCTTTTCTCATTGGCACAACAATATTGATCCATTTGTTGGATTACCTAATTGAAGTTTTAGTTGGTTTAGAGTATAGCTCAATTAAAAGCAATATCATATAATTACATAGGACACTAATATTTACAAAACATTTTCCTCACAAGAAGTTGGAAATTCAAGTATTATCTGCATTTTATAATGGAGAAAACTAAGGAACAGAGAATTAAGTCATTTGCTTCTAATTAAACAGACAGTAAATATCAGACTCAGAATATGAAGCCAGGATGTCTTATTCTGAGGTCAATTTTTATTTGATCTAATTTCACTGCTCCTAAATGATATGAGGAAATTAAAGTGATATCAAGCTCTGTGTGTCTTGGATATACACAGTTTAGATGATGTATTCAATGACTTAGTGACTACATGGAAGTGTGGAGACAAAAAGAGTAGGAATAGACAAATGAAATATCTGGAATAAAGAACAAGAGGATTGGATAATCAATGAACTGAACAAAGAAGAAGAGGATTTACTACTAAAAAGGGAGAGGAGGAAGACAAAGTTAACAGAAGTAAATCATCACCTATTTAACAATTTTGTCTATATTTATCCTTGGTCTCAGTCCTGAAGCATATGACATTTGAAGAAGAAAAATCAAATATACAGCAGCTCTCAGAGTGCCCAGTTGCTAACAAATAACAAATAACATCTAGGGCTTTGAAGGTTTGTGAGCAAAAGAACCAGCCCAGCTGAGGAATGACCTCAGGCCAGGGTAAAGCCCACCATTGATTGAAGGCAAAAGAATTC
The DNA here is from genome assembly GCF_037893015.1 of Macrotis lagotis. Taxonomy (NCBI): domain Eukaryota; kingdom Metazoa; phylum Chordata; class Mammalia; order Peramelemorphia; family Peramelidae; genus Macrotis; species Macrotis lagotis. Next base: position 99,411,778 of record NC_133666.1, read on the forward strand.
AATAGCTCCAATTCCCTCCCTCAAGCAAAGGGAGAAGGCTTCACAACCAAGGTCACAGACACTCCAGAGAAAACAACCATCACCTTCTACTGGCCAGGCAGAGAAACTGCACTCAGTAAAGCCTTTAAAGATCCCAAGCCCAGGTGAACCAGCCCCACCCAACTCAAGGTCTTAGCATAATGAAGATGGGTCAGCAGAAAGGTGGATCCATAGAAAAATTCCTGGAAGGGAAAGACCCCAACCCAGAGAGACCTGGAACATCTGAGGAGAATACAATCTTGTCTCCAGCACTTTAAGACTTCCTTGAAGAAATAAGGAAAGAGTTTAAAAATCAACTGGAAAATTGGGGGGAGATGATTAATACCTTGCAACAAGAAAACAAAACCTTAGAAAGTAGAATTGGACAATTACAAAATGATAATAATTCTCTCAGATCCTCAAATGAGCAAATGCAAAAAGAAATTAATTCTCTCAAAACCTCGATTGGTCAAATGGAAAGCTTGCTCAAAAGTATAATTGACCAATTGGAAAAGGTTAATGAAGAAAACTCCTCCCCCCCAAAAATAATGGAGTCTACAGAAACTAATGACTCCATGAGACAGCAAGAGTCAGTTAAACAAAACCAAAAAATAGAAAAAATAGAAGCAAATGTGAAATATCTCATCAACAAAACCACTGACCTCAAGAATAGATCGAGGAGGGGCAACCTGAAAATTATAGGACTTCCTGAAAACATTGAAGAGAAAAAAAGCCTGGACTTAATATTACAGGATCTAGTGATGGAAAACTGCCCTGACATCATCGAATCAGAGGGCAAAGTAATTATTGAAAGAGTACATCGATCCCCACCAGAAAAAGATCCTAAAATGAAAACACCAAGGAATGTTGTGGCCAAACTCCAGAACTATCAGATAAAAAAGAAAATCCTGCAAGCAGCCAGAAAGAAACAATTTAAATATCAAAGAGCCACAGTAAGGATCACGCAGGACCTAGCTGCATCAACTTTAAGGGATCTAGGGGCCTGGAACGAGATATTTTGAAGAGCACAGGAGCTTGGAATGCAGCCAAGAATCTACTTTCCTGCAAAGCTGAGCCTTCTCTTCCAGAGAAAAAGATGGACATTTAATGAAATGGAAGAATTCCAAAATTTTCTGATGAAAAGACCAGAGCTAAACAAAAAATTTGAATATCAAACAGGAGGTTTAAGAGACGCATGAAAAGGTAAAAAGAAAAGGGGGGGCGGTAAAAGGAAAAAAAATGCAATCCAGTTAAGTTGAAACTGGCTATATCCCAGCATGGGGGGGGGGGGGGGAGAGACTCTCATAAATCCTGAGAAATGTAACTCTAACAGAGAATATACCTAGCCAGAAATGATGGACATCCATGACCTATCCATGAGACTGATATTTAATGGGATGTAACTGGCTTTAACTCCACTGGGGAGAAAGACTCTAATAACTCTCAGGAATTTTGACTCTATTCAACAGAATATACTGAACTAGAAGGGACAGACACTCAGAATTTTCTATGACTTAGATAGTGTGATCTAAAAAAAATATACTACCTCCCTAAAAAGGGGGGCAGGAAAGAGACGGGAGGAGGGAGGGGATTGAATAGGACAAATCTCATTACACTAAGGGGTACAAAAAACCTATGGTAATAGAGGGGAAGAAGGGAGTAGAGGAGAAACACCTGAATCTTCTTCTCATCAGACTTGGCTTAAACTCAACCTACACATACTCAGTTAACTTATAAAACATCTAACCTTTCAAGAATTAAAAGGGGAAATGGGGAGGGGAAAGGAGAAAGGGAAGGGGAGTGGAGGAAATAAGGGGAAATAACAAAAGGAAGGGAAGGGAACAGGGAAAGGGGAAAGAAAGGGGAGGGTGTGATATAGGAGGGCAAACACACTGAAGGAGGTAGTATTCAAAAACAAAATACTGGGGAATATGGATAAAAGGGGGGGAAAGGGGAAAAATACAAGCAGAGGGAAGATAGCACAGAGGGCAATAAAGAATTAGTAATCATAACCTTGAATGTGAATGGGATGAACTCTCCCTTAAAACTTAAGCAAATAGCAGAGTGGATTAAAAACCAGAATCCTACAATATGCTGCTTACAAGAAACTCATTTGAAGCAGAGAGATACATATAGAGTAAAGGTAAAAGGTTGGAGCAAAATATATTTTGCTTCAGCTGAAGTAAAAAAAGCAGGGGTAGCAATCCTTATCTCAGACTAATCAGCAGCAAAAATAGATAGCGTTAAAAGAGATAAGGAAGGAAACTTTATCCTCCTAAAAGGTACCATAGACAATAAAGTCATTTCAATATTGAATATATATGCACCCAGTGGGACAGCACCCAAATACTTAGAGGAGAAACTGAAAGAATTACAGGAAGACATAGACAGCAAAACTCCACTAGTAGGAGACCTCAACCTCCCGCTATCAGATCTAGATAAATCAAATCATAAAACAAACAAGAAGGAAATTAGGGAGGTAAATAGATTATTAGAAAAATTAGATATGGTAGACTTATGGAGGAACCTCAATGGGGATAGAAAGGAATATACCTTTTTCTCTGCAGTACATGGAACTTATACAAAAATTGACCATTTACTAGGACATAAAAACCTAATGATCAACTGCAGAAAGGCAGAAATAGTGAATACATCTTTCTCAGATCACAATGCAATAAAAGTCATATGCAATACTGGGCCAAGGAGATATAGACCCAGAGCAAATTGGAAACTGAATAACCTCATCTTAAAAAATGAGTGGACCAAAAAAACAAATTATAGAAAGAATTAACCATTTTATCCTAGATAATGATAATAATGAAACAACATACCAAAACCTATGGGATTCATTCAAAGCAACTCTCAGGGGATATATTATAGCTCTAAATGCTTATATGAATAAATTGGAGAAAGAGGAAATCAATGAACTAAACATGCAACTAAAAAAATTAGAGAAAGAACAAATCAAAAATCCCCAATCAAATACCAAATTAGAAATTTTAAAAATTAAAGGAGAAATTAATAAAATTGAAAGCAAAAAAAATATTGAATTAATAAATAAAACCAAAGGTTGGTATTATGAAAAAACCAATAAAATTGATAAAACTCTCATCAATTTGATTAAAAAAAGGAAAGAAGAAAACCAAATTGCTAGTATTATAAATGAAAAAGGTGAACTCACCGTCAATGAGGAGGAAATTAAAGTAAAAATTTGAAATTATTTTGCCCAACTTTATGCCAATAAATTTGATAATCTAAGTGAAATGGATGAATATTTACAAAAATATAAGTTGCCCAGGTTAAATGAAGAAGAGATTAAATACCTGAACAACCCTATCTCAGAAAAAGAAATTCAACAATCCATTATTGAACTTCCTAAAAAATATCTCCAGGGCCTGATGGATTCACAAGTGAATTCTACCAAACATTTAAGGAACAATTGGTTCCAATCCTATATAAACTCTTTGGAAATATAGGGAAAGATGAAACTCTGCCTAACTCTTTCTATGAAACCAATATGGTACTGTTACCTAAACCAGGAAGAGTTAAAACAGAGAAAGAAAATTATAGACCTATTTCCCTGATTAATATAGATGCAAAAATCCTAAATAAAATCTTAGCAAAACGATTACAAGTTATCACTGGGATAATACATTATGATCAAGTAGGATTAATCCCAGGAATGCAGGGTTGGTTCAATATTAGGAAAACTGTTAGTATACTCAATTATATCAATAACAAACCTATCAGAAACCATATGATCATATCAATAGATGCTGAAAAAGCTTTTGACAATTCTACCAAAACTAAACTATCTGTTTAGTGCCCTACCAATCAAAATTCCAAAAAATTACTTTAATGAGTTAGAAAAAATTGTAAGTAAATGCATATGGAGAAATAAAAAGTCAAGAATTGCCAGGAGCTTAATGAAAAAAAAGTGCAAACGAAGGTGACTTAGCACTACCCGATCTAAAATTATATTATAAAGCATCAGTCATCAAAACTGTTTGGTATTGGCTAAGAAATAGAGTGGTGGACCAGAGGAATAGACTAGGTGTAAAAGCAGGAGAGGATTATAGTAATCTGCTGTTTGATAAACCCAAAGAGTCAGGCCACCAGGATAAAAGCTCCCTCTTTGATAAATACTGCTGGGATAATTGGAAGTTAGTATGGAAGAAACTTAGATTAGACCAACACCTCACACCCTTTACCAAGATAAGATCCAAATGGTTACTGGACATAGACATAAAAAACAATACTATAAGCAAATTAGAAGATCAAGGACTAGTCTACCTGTCAGATCTATGGAAAGGGGAACAGTTTATAACTAAGGAAGAGTTGGAGAACATCACTAAAAACCAATTAGATGATTTTGATTACATTAAATTAAAAAGCTTTTGCACAGATAAAACCAATGTAATCAAGATCAAAAGAAAAGTAGTAAATTGGGAAACAATCTTTACAACTAATGATTATGACAAAGAACTCATTTCTAAAATATACAGAGAACTGAGTCATATTTTTAAAACAAAAAGCCATTCCGCAATTGACAAATGGTCAAAGGATATGCAAAGGCAATTTGCAGATGAGGAGATCAAAGTAATCCATAGCCATATTAAAAAATGCTCTAAATCATTAATTACTAGAGAAATGCAAATTAAAGCTTCTCTGAGGTACCACCTCACACCTCTCAGATTGGCCAGTATGACTAGGAAGGATAATGATCATTGTTGGAAGGGATGTGGGAAATCTGGGACACTATTACACTGTTGGTGGAGCTGTGAACTCATCCAACCCTTCTGGAGAGCTATTTGGAACTATGCCCAAAGGGCAACAAAAATGTGCATACCCTTTGACCTAGCAATAGCACTACTGGGTCTATACCCTGAAGAGATGATGAAAAAGGGTAAAAACATTACTTGTACAAAAATATTTATAGCAGCCCTGTTTGTGGTGGCAAAGGATTGGAAATCCAGTAAATGTCCTTCAGTTGGAGAATGGTTTAGCAAGCTGTGGTATATGTATGTCATGGAAAACTATTGTTCTATTAGAAACCAGGAGGGCTGGGATTTCAGGGAAATCTGGAGGGATTTGCATGAACTGATGCTGAGTGAGATGAGCAGAACCAGAAAAACACTGTACACCCTAACAGCAACATGGGAGTGATGTTCACCCTTGAAGGACTTGCTCATTCCATCAGTGCAACAATTGGGAACAATTTTGGGCTGTCTGGAAAGGAGAGTACCATCTGTATCCAGATAAGGAGCTGTGGAGTTTGAACATAGTTCAAGGACTATTCCCTTTAATTCGGAAAAAAACCCAGATGTCTTATTGTTTGATCTGGTTACCTCTGAGAATTCTGTTCTGTTTAAGGATATGATTTCTCTCTCATCACACCCAATTTGGATCAAGGTACAACATGGAAACAAAGTAAAGACTGATGGAGTGCTATCTGTGGGGTGGAGCTGGGGGGAGGGAAGCAAGATTGGGGGAAAATTGTAAAACTCAAATAATATCTTTAATAAAAATTTAAAAAAAGCATTGGAAATTAAGGGGATTGCCCTCAATTGGGGAATGACTGAATATGTTATAGTATATGATTGTTATGGAATTATATTGTTTAATAAGAAGATTTGAATAGTCTGACTATAGAGAAGCATGGAAGGAATTAAAGGAACTGATGCTGAGTGAAAGGAACAGAACCAAGAGAATATTGTACACTAACAAAAACAACATTGTAAATTGATCAATGGATGCTGTTCCTCTCAGCAGTCAAGGGAACTAGGACAATCCTGGGAGACCTATTGTTGGCAATGTTATTCACATCTAGATGAAGAAAATAAAACAAAACTAAACAAAGAAACAAACAAAATACCCTACAGAATATGAATGAATACAATGTTCACTTTTAAAATGTCTCATTTTTACTTCCTATCCCTAGTTTTCTTTCTTCTCCTTAAGTCCTAATCCCTCATACAGAAAATGACTAATAAACATATTAAATGCAAATGTACATGTATGAAGTACACTAGACTGGTTGCCCCAAGGGGAGGGGGTGGAAAGGAAGAGTATAAGGAAAATTACTGCAAATTACTGTAATCTCTTTACTAATATTTTAGTTAAAATCTTTTTTTGCAGTAATATTCATTGGGGAAATTGGTCTATAATTCTCTTTCTTTAGCTCTTACTCTTCCAGGTGTCATCTCCATATCTGTGTCAATAAGAGAAATTTGGTAGAATTCCTTCTTAACCTATATTTCCAAATAGTTTATGTTATATTACTATTAACCATTCTTTAAATGTTTGGTAGAATCCATTTGTAAATCCATCTGGTCCTGGAAACATTTACTTAGGGAGTTCGTTGATAACTTGTTCTATTACTTTTTCTAAAATCAGATTAAGGATTTTATTTACTCTTCCTTTAATCTGGACCATTTGTAACTTTGTAAAGATTCATTCATTTTATTTAAATTGTTGGATTTGTTTGTATAGAGTTGGCAAAAGAGCTCCAGATCATTGGTTTAATATCCTCTTCATTGGAGAATTCATCCTTTTCAGTTTTGATATTGGTAATTTGGTGTGCTTCTTTCTTTCTTTTTTTTTACACAAATTAGTCAAAAATTTATTTATTTGGGTAGTTTTTTCCTAGTTCAATTGTTTTCTTGTTTTCAATTTCATTACTCTCTTCTTTGATTTTCAGGATTTCTAATTTAGTGTAAAATTGGGGATTTTAAAGGTGTTTTTTTGTCTAGCTTTTTTAGTTCCATGATCAATTCATTGATTTCCTCTTTCCCTGCTTTATTCAGTTATTTATTCATTCATTCATTTATTTATTTTAGGTTTTTTTCAAGGCAAACGGAGTTAAATGACTCAAGGCTACACAGCTAGGTAATTAAGTGTCTGAGGCCGGATTTGAACTCAGGTACTCCTCACTCCAGGGCCTGTGCTCTATCCACTGCATCACCTAGCTGACCCTCCTTGTTTTATTTTTGTAAGTATTTAGAGATATAAAATTTCTCTTAAGGGTTGCTTTGGCTGCATCCCATACCTTTTGGCATGTTGTCTTTTTATTTTCATTCTCTTGGATGAAATTATTGTTTCTATGATCTGAGAAAGATATATTTAATATTTTTATATTTCTGCATTTTTTGTGAGGGTGAGAAATAGTTGAAACCAAATGACAATAAAACAGGTCATTATGTAGATTCCAGAAAATTATTTTTTTTGCTCTGACTCTTATGGATTGAAATGCAAAAATCCAAATTAGACTCAAACTAAGTTAAGAAGCAACTTAGTTTATAACAAGAGAAAGTCTACATATCATGTAAGCTGAGAGCTCTCTTCACAGAAGAACCCAGCTCTGTTGGCAAAGCCTGAGATATTCATGGATTTCAGTGAAATTGGGAGGTATTGGGGAGGGTAAGAGTGATTCCTTTCAAGAAATGGTTAGAACATGACATTCTTGTTTATATTAAGTTGGGAAGAGGGATATGATAAAAAGAAGGATTGGTTTCAACTAGTTCAAGTTAGTCTACAGTGGGCTTGTTTAGTTGGTGCAAAGTCCATAGTAAAACAACAAGTAGGGCAGCAATGAGGGATCATTGATATATGAAGATTGAGCAGGGATCAGATTGGCTATTGACTGATTCATTATTTCCATTCTGTTTCTCCTATCCCATTGAATAAAGTAACTCAGGGAGTCAGAGAAGTCAATTTTAGGTGTTTATTCATACTTTTGACCTGGTTCCTAAGGCATGTTAAATAAGGCAAATAAATTTCTAGTAATAATCTCTTAGTTGATCTCACACTAAGCCTTGATAAGCATATATTTCTTATATTTTGAGTAACATTGCTGATAATTTTCTGACGTCTTCCCCTGAATAGTATTATGCAAACAAGTTTATGATTAATCCAATGTTACTACTACCTACTCTGTATTATTGTTAAGATATTTTCTGTGTTCTTTCAGCCTCTTTGGTGTGTTTGTGTAATTTGATTTCTCTAGGAAATGGAAGTAGTAAAAGTTAATGTACTCATCTTTATGCAAATTTAAAAATTATATTTTAGCTACCCTGTGCTTCCTTTTCAGTCAATTTTTCATTGTCACCAAAAAAAACCATGAAAGACTATCAAAAAAAAATTTTTAATCTTTTGTGAGTTGATATGGTTGAAAAATTCTTTACCTGATCATTATCTTCGTAGTAATGATCCATGAAGTTATTTACAAGTAGTTAGTCTGCTCTTTGGAAGTGAAACAAAATTGTCTTTCCTCAGAACCATATCCAGATGAATGAATAAGAGCCCATAAAAAGTTTTAAAGTTGATCAAGGCCACATTAGCAACTATTAATTCATACATCTGTTTCCTCTCTTTCTTTACTAGACTTGCGAATGCATCAAAGGTTTCGTTGAAAATATGAAAAGAAAAAAAAATTAGGCTTCTATAGTTTGTCTTTCTTGTTTTTATGATTTCTTAATCATTTTCATCATTGGACCATATTTTTCTGGTCCTAAAACTATGAAATCTTATTTCATGAGAGGTATAGATGACATAAGTGTTAAGTTTTTAAATCAAATTTAAGTAAGAATTTTACTTGATTGGAGCAAATTGTAGCCTTAAAGTCTATAGTTAGGAAAAGCATTAATTATCATCTAATTATATTCATATAAAATTCCCTAACAGGCATGTCTATAGAAATTATTTTCTCCAGTGAATTACTTATTCATACCACATAAGTATTAAGTATTGTGATATCTACATTGTTGTCCAAAAACTACTCAACAATGGGCGGCTAGGTGGTGCAGTGGATAGAGCACCAGCCTTGGAGTCAGGAGTTCCTGGGTTCAAATCCAACCTCAGACACATAATTACCTAGCTGTGTGGCCTTGGGCAAGCCACTTAACCCCATTGTCTTGAAAAATCTAACCCCCCCCCAAAAACAAAAAAACAAAACAGAAAACTTCTCAACAAATTTTAAAGCTTTATACAAATAGAAACTATACTACTGACAATAATAGCAAATATTTGTCTCATGTTTTGGGTTTTGGAAACTGAAGTTCATATAGTATCTCATTTAATCTTATTATCATTATTATTCACCAAAAGTGCTTATTTAATCAATCTTCTGCAAGATCCAAATAGAAGTTATTTTGGCAAGCAACTATACAATCGGCTATATTATTCGGCATTCAGATGAAGCTAATCCCACCCCTCTCTGACAAATTAGAGAAGTCCAATTATTTTGGATCCCATCTCCATCTTTATTAGTGGACCAAAACTCCTAGATTTATTCTTTCCTTCAAAAACAGATGGCATTTTATAGATTACATTGATTCCAAAACCACTAAAAAGACTTCTTTGCAAATTCACAATAGAAAAATAACTTTGATTATTCATCTATGGCAAGGAAAACTGAGTAGATGGAAAAAATATTTACATATATATGTATATATGACCTACAACTGAGCAAAAAATTCATAGAGAGTTGCTGTCTTGGACAAATGACAAAGATTTTTAATGAGGTAAAAACAGAACTGAGTAGATAGAAGAGATTGAGCTGAATTTGATTTGGGAAGTTGTACAGAGCTTTTAATGATGTTATGACTAAGGAACACAATGATCTGAGAATTAAAATTATGAACAGTATTTTGGAATACAACTGAGTGTAGCAATGGACTTGTAGTAAAAAAGCAAAAACAAAACTTCCAAGTCTGACTCTCTCTGACCTTTTCTTCTCAGGCCTGCAACCATGCTTTGCCCAGAACCCAAAGACTGTAGTTTCCTGGAAGCCATCAACAATGGTAATAACATCACTGGATCTCTAGTTGATTTCATCCATGGTTGGAATTACTATGGTATCTTCTACCCTTCTTCTTTTGTTTGTGAATCAAAAAATTTGACAGAATTGCCCCATTCAAGCTCACCACTGTGACAACCCCTTTGAGTTAAGGTAATTATAGCTCCACCTCAGCAGCTCAGTATAAAAAAGGAAAATGATCATGTGCCTTCCTGATATGGGAGGGAAATCACATTCAAAAGACCAAGGACTCCCCCAGCATTCTAGACTATCACCAGAAGTCCTGTGTCCTATCAAATCAGATCATGGGGTTAGATAATTCTGGAAAAGGCAATGAGAAGAATGTCTTTATACAACATTCCCCTCACTATAATAAGCATGTGATGCCATCATAAATTTTATATCTCTCTATATATATGTATATGCATATATATGTAGCTATATTTTTAAATATATATACACGTATATATATATATATATATATATATATATATATATATATATATATATATATATACATATATATGAAATGATATGGTTCTCTTTGATTATAAGCACAATAAGAAAACCTGAATTCAAGTGTTACTTCAGATCCTCTTTAACTATGTGGCCCTGGACAGACCACTCAACTTTTTGTATTTTTGGTTTCCTCAACTCTAAAATTTGGGTGATAGCAGTATATTAATGCCATCCTTCTGAAATTATCTCCAAATTGCCCTGCATACATCTTTTTTATTTGCACACTTCTCACATCTAAAAATAGATTTGTGGCAAATAAAATTATAAAGGTAAACTGAAGTATGTAACCCCAAGTAAAATCACTAAAAATATTATCAATAGTGACATATATAATTATCAGCAAAGTAGATTAGGCTGACAACCTCAGTGTAACTATAGGTTCCATTGAGAAGGAAGGATTCTCTTTATTAATAATATACAAAAGATAAGATATTTTGGCATGCAACTACACAATTGGCTATACTATCTGGTGTTCAGATGAAGCTAACCCCTCTCTGACAAATTAGGGAAGTTCATTGCTTTATGGAACTCATCTACATCTTTACTAGTGGACCAAAACTCCTAGATTTGCTTTTTAATTCAAAAACATTAAAAATTATCTTAATTATACAAGGACAGGTAAGGACAGATGATGTATATTTGGGGAATGGTACCAGTTAATTTGTAGGGTGTACTGATAACAACAATATATCCTGGAAGTAATCCAGGGACTACTGATATAAAAGAAAATAACTTTTCTTTTAACCATAATTGTAGACAAACTCAGAGGAAAAGCTGAAAATCCTGAACTCAACTAAAAGGCAAAGAAATATGGCTTTAAGCACATGTGGATTCAATTTAAAAAACCAAGAACAGTGGCAGCATAAAATCAATTACATTGCAGAATCAATACAATGGAAACTCAAGGAAATATTGATTTTGATCTCTTTAGACTCATTTTAAACAATCTGCTGGAGAGGTCCTAGACCTAGAATATGGGCTATCTTTTCCCTTTCTTCTTGAGTGCATTGTTTAATCATTCAGTTTTGTCCAACTTTAAGTGACTCTGGGGACCATGCTGTTCATTGGTTTTTTGGAAAAATATCTTTGCTGATACTGGAAAAGTATTGTAGCCAAGTTCCAGAACTCCCAAGTCAAAGAAAAAATATTACAAGTATCCAGAACACTGTTAATTATTTCCATCTGAGATGATCTTCCCTTTACACTTTATAAATCATGCATGTGCCTGATCATTTATATGTCGTTTTCATCTTTAGGATTTGTGCATCTTCACTAATGTACTGTTGAAGCAGTTGTGAAGTAATACAACCATTCGGGGGAACAAGTTGAAACTCAGCCCAAATAGTTATCAAACTCTACCTACCAGCAAAACCATTACTAGGTTTGTATCTCAAAGACATCAAAGAAAAGGGGGACGAATTTATTTTTACAAAAAGAGTTATAGCAGCTCCTTTTTTTAACATGGAGAGAACTGGAAATCAAGGAGATGTCTATCAATTGAGGAACAGTTGTGGAAAAAGATTATGATGAAATATTATCATATGATAAAAATTATAGCAAAATGGTTTTTAAAAAACCCGGGGGGGGGGGTGGCTAGGTGATTCAATGGATAGAGCACCAGCCCTGGAATCAGGAGGCCCTGAGTTCAAATCTGGCCTCAGACACATGACTTTGGGCAAGTCACTTAATTCCATTGACATATACACATACACACACACACACATATGTAATTTTTTTTTAAAACCTGGGAAGGGCAGAACCCACAAAAAAAAGTGAAGTAAGTTTTCAACTCAAGATATCATGGAGGGACTTCATTAAAGATCTACCTCTAATACATAAAAGGAGAGTATAGCCTTGAGATGGAAAACCAGTCGGAGTCTCTTAGTCACAGTGCAGCTCAGGTTCAGGCTTAGCAAGTCAATGATGAAGCAGACTAGCAGTGAGGGTACCAACACCAGCAGGAATGCTGGGACAACAGGCAGGACTCAGTTGGGCTACCCTGATGCAGGGAACAAATTGTTAGCACCTGAAACACCATAGACAATGCTATAGGCCTAATCCAGTACAAAAGCTTGAGACTGTGTTCTCTTTGTCATAGGAAAAGAGCTCAACCATCAAAATGAGAAAAAAAGTGCTAACCAAAAAAAACCCTACTATTCTGAAAGGGATGATAAAAAACATCATCTCATAAGAGGAAAGCAAAGGGGTTTTTGATTTGTTCTCAAATCCAAAAAGATCACTTGGAAAGGATTTTAAAAGTAAAGAAGGGAGGTAAAAAGGGAGGGGATAAAAGAAATGAGATCCATGCAAGAAAATTATGAAAGATTGACTGAAGACAACAAGCCTTTTAAAACAAAACTGGACAAATGGAAAAAGAAATCAATTCCTCTAAGATCAAAAATCACCAACAAGAAAAGGAATATAACTCAAGAAGTAAAACTGACCAACTAGAAAAGGAAAACAACTCATCTAAAAATAAAATTAACTAACTGACAAAGCAAATATAAAAGCCAACTGAAGGAAATAAAACCCTAAAATTTAGAAATGAACAAATGGAAACTACTGATTCTATGAGACATCAAGATTCTATCGTACAAAACCAAAAGACTGAAAAAAATAGAAGATAAGGTAAATTAACTCTTAGAAAAAATAAGCAACCTAGAAAAATAGATCCAGAAAAGATAATTTATTAATTATTAGTCTACCTGGAAACCATGATTAAAAAAACAATAGAATTCAGGAAATTATCATGGAAAACTACCCTAATATCCTAGAAGAAGATAAAATAGTCCTTGAAAGAATCCATCAATCACCCCCAGAAAGAGATCCCCAAATAAAAACTTCAAGAAATATTGCAGTCAAATTTCAGTATTCAGTTAAAGGAGAAAATTTTACAAGTTGCCAAAAAAATGTAATTTCAATACGTTGGAGCCACAGCCATGAATAGGCAGGATTTATGAGCTTCAACATTAAAGGCCTGGAGGGACTGAAATGTAATATTCCAGAAGGCAAAGGAGCTTGGATTACAGTCAAGAATCAATTACCCTGCAAAATTGGCATATGCTTTCAGTGGAAAAGATATGTTTTCAAACTTACCTGATAAAGATACCAGAACTGAATAGAAAATTTGATCTTCAAATATGACTGAAAAGATTCATAAAAAGCTAAACAGGAAGAAAATGTAAATCAATAAGACTAAGGGGAAAAATGTTAGAAGATAAGACTAAATAGAAAGACATTATCTGTAACTCTTGAAAATTGCAATTCTTTTTGGACATTTGAAAGCAGCATAATTAAACAGAGAGTGTAGGTATTTCTATTGGAACAACTGGAAGGAGAGTACTTGGATATAGGGTGTGAGTATAAATTGATCAAGATGAGAGGATACTTTAGATGATGATGTGGGTATAAATTGGTTATGGTGTGATGATATTTATGGCTCTTGACAACTGTGCTTCTATCAGGACAGTTGAAAGGAGCATACTTTGATAGAAGCTGTGGATACAAAAGGATTATACTGGGAGAAGAAGATGGAGGCATTAAAAAATAATTAGAATCATGTGAAGAGGCACAAAGGACAATACAGTACAGAAAAAGTAGGGAGAGTATAAACACTGAGTTAGTCTTACTCTCAGGTGGAGCCAAGATGGTGACAGGAGAGGTTCATCTCTTAGGTGCTCTCTCTCAAAACTTATAAACTAAGGACTCTAAATAAATTTTCGAGAGACAGAATCCACAGAGGGATGCAGTGAGGCAGTTCTCCAACCCAAGATAACCTGGAAAAGAGTGGAAAGGCTCTGCTACACGGGGTTAGGGGGTGGCCACCAGAATGAAGGCATTCCCAGGGTGCTGGGAGCCACAGCTTACAGCAGTAGGGGAAGTTTCCTGACCTATACCATGGAGGAGCACTGGACACAACTTGGGGGATCAGCAAAGGGGACCTCTGCCAGAGAGAGCTCGTGAAGCCCAATCCTCAGGGCACACAGCAAGCAGCCTGGCCACAGCAGCACAGTTCCAGGAAAAGGAAGAGGCAGAGTCAGTAAGCAGGAGCCCCCAGGTGCAAGTGCTGAGCCTAGGGAGGGGAGTAGAGAAAGACTGCGGAGGACTGTCCTATGCACCTGGAACAGAACTCTGGGGCTCTGACCACATTCACATTCACATCCTGATAACAGTCTAGGCCCCCCATATAACAGCAGCCCCCCCCCACCTCAGCCCCATGGCAGAGGGCCATGCTTATGGTTATTCACAGACCAAGAGGGAAGACAGAGCCTCACACATGGAGATCCTTTGGGGGTGTCCCAATAATACTGAAAAGATCAGGAAGCACCCCAAAAGCAGGCACAGGCCAGGGAAATGAGTAAACAGAAAAAAAGAGGAATACCATTGAGAAATACCTTGCTATGATCCCAAGAAGGATCAAAATACTTAATCTGAAATTGAGGAAGCACAAGCTCCTGTATCTAAAGAGAGCTGAATTTGAAGATATAATATAGTGTAAAAATGGAGTCAATGGCTAAAAGGGAAATGTAATGGGAGAAAGAAAAAGGAGAGGTGGAATAGGCTAAGATATTTCATATAATAAGATTTTCTTATTACAATGAGCTATTGCAGTGATATGGAAGGGGGGAAGGCAAGGGGGAAGGAGGGAATTTTAGCTCCCATCAGAGGTGGCTAGGAGAGGAAACAGCATATATACTCAATGGGGTATAGACATGTAGAATAAGAAGGAGAGAAGGGAAACAGGGGGAAGGGGGGGGGATGTGAGTGATGGAGGAGAGGCTAGATCATGGTGGGAGAGTGGTCAAATATAACACATTTTCTTTTTTACATCTTGCAAGGTGCTGGGATTTGATGGCCTGTCCAGGACCACGGGGCCAGGTGGTTGCTGGACTTAAGGGGTGGTATGTGGGCTCGGGGCCTATTGGCCCCAAGGCCGGGGATATGTCTGCTGCACCACTCAGCTACCCTACAGCACATTTAAGAAGAGGGACAGAGGGGCAGCTGAGTGGTGCAGTGGATAAAGCACCGACCCTGGAGTCAGGAGTACCTGGGTTCAAATCCAGTCTCAGACACTTAATAATTACCTAGCTGTGTGGCCTTGGGCAAGCCACTTAACCCTATTGCCTTGCAAAAACCTAAAAAAAAGAAAAGGGACAGAGTGAAAGGAGAGAGAAAATATAGTATATAGTAGTGGGGAAGTACGAATGGAGGGAATTGCGATCAGTGATGACAACAGTAGAAAAATATGGAAGTAGCTTTTGTGATGGACTTATAAAGAATGTGATCCAACTGTGACAGAACTGGAGTATTGGAATGCAGACTGAAGCACATTTATTATTATTATTATTATTATTATTATTATTATTATTATTATGGGAGGAGGTTTGTAGGGCAAATGGGGCTGGGTGCCTTGCCTGGGGCTACACAGCTGGGTGATTGTTGGCTGTCTGAGGCTAGATTTGGACTTGGATGCTCCTGGCTCCAGGGCCAGTGCTCTGTCCAACATGCCACCTGGCCACTGCATCACCTGGCTGCTCCTACTATTAATTATTGTTGTTGTTGTTATTGTTACTGTTTTTTATTTTATTTTATTTTATTTTATTTTATTTTATTTTGGGTGTTTTTTGTTTTGGTATTTGCAAGGCAATGGGGTTGGGTGCCTTGCCCAGGGTCACACAGCTGGGTGATTATTGGGTATTTGGAGCAGAATTTGCATTCAGATACTCCTGGCTCCAGGGCTGGTGCTCCACCCACTGTGCCACCTGACTGTACCTATTTTATTATTATTATTATTTTTCTCTTTCCCTTATATTATTGCTCATGTGGGTCTATATTTTTTGGGTGGAGGGGGTATTACATTTAATCTTAAACAAGAATATTTTAGTAATGTACAAAAACATCATTTGTACAAAATAAGAATAAATAAATACTTTACATAAAATAATCTTACTCTCAACATATTCATCTCAAAGAGGGAATGATATACCTTTCCAATTGAAGTTAGAAATTTATCCTACCCTACAAGGAAGTAGGAGGGAGCAGGGGAAAGGACAATGAGGGGCACATAGCAGTCAAAGCAAAACATTGGTAAAGAAGGATAAAGGGAAGGGAGAAGAAAAGTACAAATGGGGCAAGATAGGTTGGAAGGAAAGAAAAGCTTTTGCACAAATAAAACCAATGTAACCAAGATTAGAAGAAATGCAGAAAGATGGGAAACAATTTTCACAGCTAATGTTTCTGTAAGAAATAATGAGCAAATGGACATTGGAAAAGCCTGGAAAGATTTATGTAAACTGATGCTGAGTGAAGTGAATAGAACAAGGAGAATATGGTACACATTAACAACAACATTGTTAGATGATTAACTATGATGGATGTAGTTCCTCTTAGTAGTGCAGGACAATCCTAAGAGACTTGTTATGGAAAAAATCTAAAGAGTCTGAATGCAGAGCAAAGCATACTATGTTCACATTATAAAATTTCTTTTATGTTGTTTCTTTCTCATGATCTATTTCGCCCTTAATTCTAATTTTTCTTTTACAGCATACCTCATATGAAAATGCTAAATACAGCTGTTCATGTACAACCTATAACAGATTGTTTGCTGCTATAGGGAGGGGGAGGAAGAGAGGGTGGTAGAAAATTATGGAACTCAAAAGCTTGCAAAAGGGTGAATGTTGAAAGCTATCTTCACGTGTATTGAAAAATAAAATAAAAACTTTGTTAAAAAAAAAGAAAAACCTGGGAAAATTCATATGAACTCATGAAGAGTAAAGTGAGCAGAATCTGGAGAAAAATGTAAATACTAATAGCAATATCTGTTCAAAACAATGACCCACGATAGTTCCAAAGGTCACATAATGAAAAATGTATCTACTTTCAGACAGAGAACTGATAAACTTTGAATGCAGTTTGAAGAATATTTAATTTTTCTTTTAACATTTATTATTTTATTTAGCTTGCATTTCCTTTTGCAACATGGCTAATAAGAAAATATATTTTGCATGACTTAGCATGTAATCATTGATATTAAATTGCCTGTCTCCTCAAGGAAAATGGTAGAAGAGGAGAGAATTTGGACTCAGTTTTTTCAAAAAAAGATTGTTAAAATTTGTACATATAATTGGAAATATTTAATGAAATAAATAAAGAAAGGAATTTTCAAGAATAATTTGAGCTCCTTGAGAGCATGAACAGTGTTTTAACCTTTCTTTGTATTCTCAGGCTTGACACATAATAAGTTCTTAATAATTCCATCACTGGGTAATTTTAGAACCCATTATGAACCCATCTACCTGACTTAGAGCTATTGATAGGTATTCTAACTAAGATTCATTTTATCACCTGCCTTAGGTTTCTTGGTATGCCAAAGGCAACATATCTAGTGCTGAAGGAAAATTTCCACGTTCATAATCTTCAATTTAAGAGTTGGACTAGAGAGCAGTAGATTTGGGGTCATATGACCTAGCATAGAATCTCAGTTTATGGGTTTGGCAAAGTTACCTAGACTCTTCCTGTAATCCAGTTTAAAGTATAAAATGAAGGTTTGGACTAGATAACCTCTGAGGTCTCTTTGAGGGAGCTGAAATTTCTTATCTTAAGACTTTATTTTTCTGTTGTTTAAAGTATTTTTTTATTTTTAAATATTTTATTTGAGTTTTGATTTTTACAATTTTTCTCCCAATCTTACTTCCCTCCCCCACCCCTATCCCCCACGGAAAGCAATCTGTCAGTCTTTATTTTGTTTCCATGTTGTACATTGATCCAAATTGAGTGTGATGAGAGAGAAATCACATCCTTAAGGAAGAAAAAAAAGTATAAGAAATAACAAGATCAGACAATAAGATATCTGTTTTTTTTTCCTAAATTAAAAGGAGTAGTCCTTGAAATTTGTTCAAACTCCATGGCTCTTTATCTGAATACAGATAGTATTCTCCACTGCAGACAGTCCAAAATTGTCCCTGGTTGTTGCAATGATGGAAGGAGCAAGTCCATCAAGGTTGAATATCACCCCCAAGTTGCTGTTAGGGTGTACAGTGTTTTTCTGGTTCTGCTCATCTCACTCAGCATCAGTTCATGCAAATCCCTCCAGGCTTCCCTGAAATCCTGTCCCTCCTGGTTTCTAATAGAACAATAGTGTTCCATGACATACATATACCACAGTTTGCTAAACCATTCCCCAATTGAAGGACATTTACTTGATTGCCAATTCTTTGCCACCACAAACAGGGCTGCTATGAATATTCTTGTACAAGTGATGTTTTTACCCGTTTTCATCATCCCTTCAGAGTATAGACCCAGTAGTGGTATTGCAGGATCAAAGGGTATGCTCATTTTTGTTTCCCTTTGGGTATAGTTCCAAATAGCTCTCCAGAAAGGTTGGATGAGTTCACAGCTCCACCAATAGTGTCCCATATTTCCCACAACCCTTCCAACAATGATCATTATCCTTTCTGGTCATATTGACCAGTATGAGAGGTGTGAGGTGGTACCTCAGAGAAGCTTTGATTTGCATTTCTCTAATAATTAATGATTTAGAGCAATTTTTCATATGACTATGGATTGCTTTGATCTCCTCATCTGCAAATTGCCTTTGTATATCCTTTGACCATTTGTCAGTTGGGGAATGTTTTAAAAATATGATTCAGTTCTCTGTATATTTTAGAAATGTATATTTTAGAAATGAGTCCTTTGTCAGAATCATTAGTTGTAAAGATTGTTTCCCAATTTACTAAATTTCTTTTTATCTTGGTTACAGTGGTTTTATTTGTGCAAAAGATTTTAATTTAATGTAATCCAAATCATCTAGTTTGTTTTTGGTGATGTTCTCCATTTCTTCCTTAGTCATAAACTGCTCACCTTTCCATAGATCTGACAGGTAAAGAAGTCCTTGATCTTCTAATTTGCTTATAGTATTGGTTTTTTTTTTTTTTTTTATGGCTAAATCCTGTAACCATTTGGATCTTATCTTGGTAAAGGGTATTAGGTGTGGTCTAATCTCAGTTTCTTCCATACTGACTTCCAATTTTCGCAGCAGTTTTTATCAAAGAGAGAGTTTTTATCCCAATAGCTGGACTTTTGGGTTTATCAAACAGCAGATTACTATAATCGTTTCCTGCTAATGCACCTAGTCTATTCCACTGGTCCAACACTCCATTTCTTAGCCAATAACAAACAGTTTTGTTGACTAATGCTTTAAATTTTAATTTTAGATCAGGTAGGGCTAAGCCCCCTTCTTTTGCACAACATTTGCAGGAAATTACTGCAAATCATTGACTTTTTTATTTCTCCATATGAATTTACTTACAATTTCCTCCAACTCTTAAAGTAATTTTTTGGAATTTTGATTGGTAGAGCACTAAACAGACAGTTTAGTTTAGTTTTGGTAGAATTGTGATTTTTATTATATTAACTCTACTTATCCATAAGCAGTTGATATTTGCCCAGTTGTTTAAATCTGATTTCATTTGTATGAGAAGTGTTTTATAATTGTTTTCAAAAAGTTTCTGAGTCTGCCTTGGCAAATAGACTCGCAGGTATTTCATATTGTCTGAGGTTACTTTGAAAGGGATTTCTTTTTCTAGCTCTTCCTGCTGTATCTTGCTAGGCATATATAGAAAAGTTGAGAATTTATGAGGGTTTATTTTATAACCTGCAACTTTGCTAAAATTGCTAATTGTTTTCAGTTGTTTTCTGGATGATTTCTTGAGATTCTTTAGGTAGATGATCATGTCATCTGCAAAGAGTGAGAGTTCTGTCTCTTCCTTCCCAAGTCTAATTCCTTCAATTTCTTTTTGTTCTCTAATTGCTGAAGCTAACATTTCTAATATGATATTGAATAGTATTGGTGATAATGGGCACCCTTGTTTCACCCCTGAGCTTATTGGGAATGCCTCTAGCTTCTGCCCATTGAATATAATGCTTGTTGATGGTTTCAAAGATACTGCTAACTATTCTAAGGAATAGTCCATTTATTCCTATACTCTCTAGTGTTTTCAGTAGGAATGGATGCTGTATTTTGTCAAAAGCTTTTTTCAGCATCTGTTGATATGATCATACAATTTCTGATAGGTTTGTTGTTGATATAATTGAGTATACTAACATTTTTTCTAATATTGAAGAAGCCCTACATTCCTGGGATTAATCCTACTTGATCATAATGTATTATCCCAGTGATAACTTGTAATCGTTTTGCTAAGATGTTATTTAAGATTTTTGCATCTATATTCATTAGGAAGATAGGACTATAATTTCCTTTCTCTGTTTTTTTTTTAACAATTCCTGGTTTAGGTATCAGCACCATATTGGTTTTATAGAAAGAGTTAGGCAGAGTTCCAAATTTCCCTGTTTTTCTGAAGTGTTTATATAGAATTGGAACCAATTGTTCCTTAAATGTTTGGTAGAATTCACTTGTGAATCCATCAGGCCCTGGAGATTTTTTCTTAGGGAGTTCAATGATGGCTTGTGGAATTCCTTTTTCTGAGATAGGGTTGTTTAGGTATTTAATCTCCTCTTCATTTAACCTGGGCAACTTATATTTTTGTAAATATTCATCCATTTCACTTAGAATGTCAAATTTATTGGCATAGAGTTGGGCTAAATAATTTTGAATTATTACTTTAATTTCCTCTTCATTGGTGGGGAGTTCACCTTTTTCACTTATATTACTAGCGATTTGGCTTTCTTCTGTCTTTTTTAAATCAAATTGACCAGCGTTTTATCAATTTTATTTTTTTTTCATAAAACCAGCTTTTGGTTTTATTTATTAATTCAATAGTTTTTTTGATTTTTCTTTTCTTAATTTCTCCTTTAGTTTTTAGAATTTATAATTTAGTATTTAATTGGGGATTTTTAATTTGTTCTTTCTCTAATTTTTTTAGTTGGATATTTAGTTCATTGATTTCCTCTTTCTTCAATTTATTCATGTAAGCATTTAAAGATATAATATATCCCTTAAATGCTGCTCTAAGTGAATCCCATTTGTTTTGGTATGTTGTTTTATTATTGTCATTATCTAGGATAAAATGGTTAATTCTGTCTGTAATTTGTTTTTTTGGTCCACTCATTCTTTAAAGTGAGTTTATTCAGGTTCCAATTTGATCTGGGTCTATATTTCCTTGGCCCAATATTGCACATGACTTTTATTGCCTTGTGATCTGAGTAAGATGTATTCACTATTTCTGCCTTTCTGCACGTTATCATTAGTTTTTTATGTCCTAGTATATGGCCAATTTTTGTATAATAGTTCCTTTCCTTAAGAATTTTTGCAGAGATTAAATTAAGTGATATTTATAAAGTATTTAGTATTTAATGGGTTTTTAAATTCTTATTTCTTTCTTTCCTCTACACAGTGATTCATTTTCCACTTAATCTTTTTCAGATGAGTAATTCAATAGATCAAAAGTTCATCTGAATCCACACAGCCAAATGGCACCTGGATTCACAGTTAACATTCCATATTCTCTTTGTTAACAAACTTTGAATAAGTAAAGGAATACATTATTTTTCATGTACTCATCTCTTTTAGTCAGTTGGTACACTGAGATAAATCTGTAGAGCAACAGAAGAGGAAATCTTCACAACCAACACTACCAAATAGAGCAGTTATCAAAAGACCAAAGGAGAAGAGTAGTTGATATGCAATCCTCATTGCACCTCATTTCACAGATAGGTATACATGCAGCAAGATTTACACTTTGAAGTGGGAAATTAGGAAGAGGAGAATTCTTTGAAATGAGTTTCTCTGATAAAGATCTCATTTCTTAGATATATATGGAACTGATTAAAATATATGAAAATTAGAGTCATTCCCCAATTAAGAATTGATCAAAACATATTGAATACATTATTTTCAGAGCAAGAAATCTAAGGTAGTAAATTGAATATCCCTAGGAAAAAATAACCAAATGTTGCTTTTCAATCATTCAGTCATAACTCTTTGTTAGCCCATGGACTATATAGCATGTTATACCCTCTAACTTCCACTGTCTCTAGAAGTCTGTCCAAGTTCTTGTTCATTTTTTTCCATGACATTATCTATCGATTTCATCCTCTGCCACACCCTTTTTTTTTGTCTTCAATCATTCCTAACATTAGGATCTTTTCCAATGTGTCTCATTTTCTCATTATGAAGTCAAAATATTTATGCTTCAGATATAGTATTTTACCCTCTGATGAATAGACTGAATTAATTTCCTTAAGGGTTGACTAATTTGATCTATTTGCTTTGTAGGGGACTCTCAAAAATTTTCTCTAGCACCCAAATTTGATAACATAAATTCTGCAGTGCTCAGTTTTCCTTTTAGCTTCATTCTAACAACCATAAATTGCTAATGGAAATCCATGGCTAAATAAACCTTTGTTGGAAAGCTGATGTTTTCTGATATTATGCTATCCAGATTTGCAATAACTTTCCTTCCAAGAAACATGAATTTCATGGCTATAATGCCATTGGCAGTGATCTTTGAACCCAAGAATATAAAATATGACACTTCTTCCATTTCTTCTCCCTCTATTTGTCAGGAAGTGATGGGACCATTTATCTTAGATGTTAGGTTGTTCAAGTGAACATTTACCATCATTTAAAATCTTTTAAATCGTCACTTTCTGCTGTCAGAATAGTATCATTTGCATAACTGAACTTGTTGATATTTTTTCCAGCAGTCTTATTTCTGGCTTTTGATTCATCCAGTTTGGTAATTTATATGTACTCTGGATTTGTTAAATAAATATATAGCTAAGTAATAATTCCAATCTTGAGTCAATATCAATAATTATAAAAATACATATCAAATACACATTAAAATGACTTCAAGTTATGCTTGCACATCCCGCAGATTACTTAAGATGAGAAAAAAAGGAAAATGATAAATACAGGAAGAGTTGTAGGAAAGCAGATATATGTAAAGCATTGTTGATGGAATTGTGAACTGGTCTAACCATTTTGAAAATCAGTCTGGAATTGTGCCCCAAAAGCTGTTAAATTGTATATATCCTTTAGTCCTGTGATATTGCTACTAGCTCTATGTCCTAAAGAGATGAGATAAAGAAGAAAAGAACTCATGCAGCAATATGGTGGAAAATAACTGAAAACCTAGGGGATGCCTATCAATTGAAGAATGACTGAATGTAATATGGCATATTTATAGTGAAATACTATTGCATTCCAAGAAATTATAAAGAAAAAGAAAAACCTGAGGAGATTTGAATGAACTGATACAAAGAGTTCTCAGAGAATATTTTATACAAAAAACAATATGACAAGGATGAAAAACTTGAAAGATTTAGGACCTATAATTCATGCAATGGAAACTATCATAATTCCAGAAGCCTCATGATGAAACAGGACAGATAATGGACTGAGAGAGCAGACTGAGTCTGAAATGTGGGTGTATATATATATATATATATATATATATATATATATATATATATATATATATACAGATATATATACATATGTATATTTATATATATATATGTTCTTATATAACTAATATGAGAATTTGTTTTGACTATTATATACTTATACACATATTTGTAACACATTTTATTTTTCTTGCTTTATTAAAAGGTGGGAAAGGGGGCAGTTGAAGGGAAAAAATTTAGGGCAGAAAATTTAAAAAATTGCATTTAAAAAGTTATTGATTTGTTTTTTAATTTATTACTTGATCAATTTATTTTAATAGAAATTTTATTTTTTCCAATTACATGCTAAGAAAGTTTTTCTTTTTTTCTTTTTATCTTTAAAGATTTTATTTATTTTGAGTTTTACAATTTCCCCCCAATCTTACTTCCCTCCCCCCCACCCCACAGAAAGCAATTTGTCAATCTTTACATTTTCTCCATGTTGTACATTGTTCCAAATTGAGTGTGATGAGAGAGAGAAGTCATATCCTTAAAGAAGAAACATAAAGTATAAGAGATAACAAGATCAGACAATAAGATGGCAGTTTTACTCTAAATTATTATTTTTTTTATTTTTTAGGTTTTTACAAGGCAATGGGGTTAAGTGGCTTGTCCAAGGTAATCCAGTCTCAGACACTTAATAATTGTGCACCTAGCCGCCCCTTTTTTCCTAAATTAAAGGGAATAGACCTTGAACTTTGTTCAAACTCCACAGTTCTTTATCTGGATACAGATGCTATTGTCCATTGCAGACAACCCCAAATTGTCCCTGATTATTGCACTGAGGAAATAAGTGTGTCCATCAAGTTTAATCATCACCCCCATGTTGCTGTTAGGGTGTACAGTGTTTTTCAGGTTCTGCTCATTTCACTCAGCATCAGTTCATGCAAATCCCTCCAGGATTCCCTAAATTCCCATCCCTTCTGGTTTCTAATAGAACATTAGTATTCCATGACATACATATACCATAGTTTGCTAAGCCATTCCCCAACTGAAGGACATTTACTTGATTTACAATTCTTTGCCACCACAAATAGGGCTGCTATAAATATTTTTGTACAAGTGATATTTTTGCCCCTTTTCATCATCTCTTCAGGATACAGACCCAGTAGTGGTATTACTGGATCAAAGCGTATGCACATTTTTGTTGCCCTTTGGGCGTAGTTCCAAATTTCTCTCCAGAAAGGTTGGATGAGTTCACTGCACCACTAACAGTGTAATAGTGTCCCAGATTACCCAAACCCTTCCAACAATGATCGTTATTCTTTCTGGTCATATTGGCCAGTCTGAGAGGTATGAGGTTGTACCTCAGTGAAGCTTTAATTTGCATTTCTCTAATAAGTAATGATTTAGAGCAATTTTTCATATGACTATGGATTGCTTTGATCTCATCTGTAAATTGCCTTTGCATATCCTTTGACCATTTGTCAACTGGGGAGTGGCTTTTAAAAAAAAACTGTTTCTTAAACCAAAACTCTGGTTATATATAAAATAATAGACAGAAAACAAGCGTGGAATTAACCTAAGACTGTCCTTATACCTCTGAGGGATGGAAGTAGAGTAATCTAGACTACAGATTTCTCTGAATTAGAATGAAGAATAAAGGAGACAACTCTCATGTTGTCTGGGAGTTAGTACTAATCAGCTTATGAGAATCAACTGTTAAATTTTCAATGTGTGCATTTACATCTCAGAAACTGGCACAAATCATAGTTTAATTTATTTTTTTATTAATTATGGTCTTAGGAATGTACAGTTTATATTAAATTTAAAAGTGCATGCATATACATTTATGGGGGTTCACTTGGGTGGTAAACAATTAAGACACAGACCTTTCTTGCTTTATAAACATTGCTTGATCTCAATATGTTCATTAGAAGGATTGGGTAAAGAAGTCATCACTGAATTAGAGATACAGTGACCAGAGGCTAATAATAATAATAATTATTAGCATTTATGCAGCACTTTAAAATTTGCATTTATTTATGCTCTTTATAGCATTTGAACCTCATAATACTCTGCTTAAGACTGACTGGGATGGTATGGCTGGAAAAGCAATGGGTTAGTTATGGATTAGTTAAACCTTACCACACATACAAACTGTGTAGACCATACTAGACCACTATTTTTAGTATATATATATATATATATATATATATATATATATATATATATATACATATATATATATATTATATGTATGTATTGAAAATGTCTATTAAAATGTCTGTTATGTTTGCAGAAATTTCTCGGGATTTTAAAATCATCTTTCTTAAGTTACCAGCTTTCACTGGCTCACAGGCTCAAAGATCGAAAGAAGGTAGAGCAGAAAACTCCTTATGCTACCTTTTATTACTCTGGAATTTGCAAAAAACAGAATATCTCTAACACAACTTAAATGGAACATTTGCTATTCAAAAGGGAAAGTTGGAAAGCCCACTTAGTAGCTGCCACATATAAACTATTTGGGTCACTTTTGGGAGGACTATAGCATCCAAATCCTCCCTCCAGAGCTGCTGAGACCTCAGTTGACCTTAAAAACAGTATGTGTATAAGTTTTTTCTTTCCCTTTTCCTCTCCCCTACCTCCAGTGCAGATTATGAATTTACGTGAGCTTACTTCTTTAAAAAGGATTTTGGTGCCAATTAACAATTATGGGAACTCATACAGATGGTTTCAGCTACAGGTGTTCCAAATTCAGGGAGAGTGGCTCCTCTTTAGAAGTCAGCACCCTAGGCATAGGAGTTACTAGATTAGTAGTTATTCTAATTATTTACATTAATTGAATGAAATGCTCTTTTGCCACTTTTGCAATAGAAATAAAGATGAGAGGAATGACTTAATCTTAATAAGTCTCAAAATATAACATCTCATAATCCCCAATTTAGAATCCAATTTTGCTTGACCACATTACAGATGTGAAGGAAATGGATTAAATTTAGGGACATTAAAAAATCCTATGAATAAGGAGCACAATCTTGTATTTAAGGTTCACTATAGACAACTGGTATGTCTTGATGTGTCCACAACCCTAGAGGCTGACCTCTTTATACTATTGAGCAAATACTAGCAATCAAATGATAAACAAAAGATATATGGGCCCTCCTAGCCCACAGCACACAGGGTTTCACTTTTGTGTAACCTGATTTCAGGCATACAACAGTTTTTTTTGTTTACTCTTCGCCATCAGGGATATGAATCTATTCTGTGGAAAACTCTGAAGGAAAACAAATTCTTACAAATCAGAAAATCCCAAACTTGTCTTCTTGTGGTGATTTTCCTATTACCAGTTGAAGCTTACTCTGCAAAAGTTAAAAGAAAAAAAATGGCCTCTGAAATATTTACTTAATTAGCTGGAAAGAATAAAAAAACCAATGAGAAGTCACTGAACATGCTACCAGGAAATCCAATAAGATGAACACAAGAAGAAAGGAATTAAACACTGAAAATGGGTTAGAATGACAGGGGGTGATTTAGGTGATTTAGGTGAGCACAAGTACCATAACTGTTTTAGATATTGTTAATAGAAGATATCAATGCTTATTCAGTTATCTCCAGATACTTCACTGCCAGAACTGGGCAAAAGTAGAATAGCAATAACTCACTGTAAATAAAACAATAAGGTTAATAAATGTCACTAAATTTCTCCATACTAGGGATAGAAATAAAGGCAATAATGACATAGTGAATAAAGGTTTAAACTTGAAGTCAGAAAGTTCTGTGTTCTAATTCTATACCAGCCATTTATGAACCTTGTGATTAATTATGGGAAGGTAATAACCTTTATGTACCTTAGGTAATTGTGTGCATCAGTATTTGGCTCATAATATACACAATAAATACTTGTTAAATTGATTGATTTCTTCAATGAATTAATGATGTCTCATGAGAAGGGGATGGAATTAATAAAAATATACAAGGACAGAGAACACCTAATGGTAATTCTCTTTCACCCAACAGATTTATTAAAATCCAATTGTGAGACTTGTGAGACTAGGCACAAACTTACTAAATATTTATATTTATATTTATATCTGTATTTATAAAACATTATTGTAAAGCCTGTCCTCTCTCTTGTTCTGAATTTATCTTTTTCTGCTAGAAGACAATTTTGTTAACCTTTTAAATAATTGTTTAGAGTAGTCATATAGACAAGATTATGCCTTTCAATGATCTACATTAAAATTCAACTGGGGGTGGCAATTAGGTGGCACAATGGATAAATAACCAACCTTGGAGTAAGGAGGATCTGAATTCAAATTTGACCTCAGACACTTACTAGCTATGTGACCTTGGACAAGTCACTTAATTCTGATTGTCTCAAAATGTGATTAGTAGGTTTGTAGGTATTACTTGGGATTTTGAAATTGCCTTTTATGAGTTACTGGATTAGTAGTTATTCAAATTATTTATAGTAATTCAATGAAAAGCTCTGTTTCCATTTTTGCTCTAGAAATAAAGATAGTGATGAGAGGAATGGCTTGATTAAAATTAAAATTAAAACTCTCAAGGCAGGCATTCTCTCATTTCTATTCTAAAGGTTTATTTGTTTTCTTTCATATACTCAATCAATCCTTTCTATAGGATATAATCCTGGAGTTATAAAGGACGTCTAGTCTATCTAGTCAAACTCCTTCATTTACAGATGAGGGAACTAAAATAAAGGGGAAAGGAATTGACTTACTCAGGTTCATATAAATAATAATGATCAAGATAGGATTTAATGACAGTTCCTCTGACTCCAAAGCAATGTTCTTTCTATTGAACCAAATTGCCTTATAATATTTTATAAATTCTTTTAAAAATTGAATCATTTCTTGATAGATTGCATATCAGATTTTTTATGGAACTCCAAATCCCAAAAATGACCACAGGTTGCAGAAAAGAACTCATGCTCTCATTATGACTGTTGGTCCTTCACTGAGCCAGATTTGCCTCGAAGTACCTTGGACTCCATATAATGTTCATTAGTTTCAATGCTGGCTTCCAGGAATAAAGATTGATACTAAGTTCCACTAAGCCTGAAGGAATTATTATATTTTTTAATATAACATTCTCAGCCTAGGAGATCTTTAGGGAGACATTCTATCATTTAATGCAATTCCCTAAAGTATCATTGTTTCATAGAGTTGGCTATAAAAGATGATTTTTTTGATACTCTAATGGTCCTCATTTGTAGCACAAACTCAAATAAACTATTCTACCATTGTAACATCACTCAGATGACATTTTAGATTCACACTCCACTTTCTGAACCAGACGAAAAAGTTGCATTCAGTTTTATCAGAACCCAAACCATTATTGTATATCACTCTTCACATAATATTCAAGTAATAGATATTTGAAAGAAAATAATTCATGCGAGTGATCAGGATATCTGAATTTCTTCTCCTATTGCCTTGAGGTTTAGACTTGGGCACATTGTTTAAACTTTATATTCCTCAAGCTACATCATAGTCGGACCTAATAATACTCTGAGAAGGGGTTAGTTAGGCCTGAAACACTTATTTCTTTACTATCAGAGAATTTGTCTTATCTATGACTTAAATCCTTCACAAAATTGTTGAAACTTCAATATTCTGTCCTCAATATCTACTTAATTTATAGCCATTATTAAGTCCTACAAGTTTTATATTTCTGAGCAAAATAGCCCTAATAAATATTCTTAAATTTCATTTATGGGTATACATGGGCATGTTATATAGACACATTAGGCATTATCAACAATTAAACCTCAGGAAACAAATAAGTTGATGGGTAAAAATAATCCAATCATACATTAAAATTATTTATAATACTTGAAGAATTCTAACAGAGGCTATTCAAGAATTTTTCCTATTTCATTATCATTCCCTCCAAAAAGCAGTAAGTGAAATAACAGAATAGTAAAACCAAAATAAATATTTATTAAGTGTATATATAAATAATTTTTTAAAAGTCCCTGACCTCAAGGAACTTAAAATTTAATGGGGTAAACATGCATGCATACAGATCAGTGAATACAAAATAATTTGATTAGGAGAGAACATTAATAAGCAGAATCAGGAAAAGCTTCATATAGAAGGTGATACCAGAGTTGAGTCTTGAAGGAAGCATTAAAAATCATACAAATTGGGGAACCTATAAGTGAAGATATGAAAGGAATGTATGATGCTCTTATTCTTACTACAACAACAAGTGGTTGGTACTTCAATTCTCCTTAATAATAAGAGCTGGAATTTATGTAGTACAAAAATTAGAACTACAAATAAAGGCACAAAAACCCCAACAAAATTAATCCTTGATCTCAAGAAGTTCTGCATAATGAACAGACAACAAGGATATAATTTTATAGAAACAAGATATATATAAGAAAAATTTGGAATGGTATTAGAGGAAAGGCAATAGATATGAAAGGACTGGGAAAGTCTTCTTGATGACAGTGGGATATTAGCTGACTCTTGAAGGAAGTCAGAGAAGATAGGAAGCAGACAGGAGGCAATTCTGAAATGACTTCCATTTTGGTAACTAGATATTTCCTACATATTTTCAATTTATAATGCTTTGATGTTATTAAATGCTCACAATATCAGGTACCTTCATATTCTCTTACTAAAGAAAATGTTAAGAAGTAGTCATATAAATTTTGAGTAACTTTATTTTTTTAAATCCTAGAACATATATTCAAACATTTTTCATAATCTCCCCTGTACCCACCTTCAAATTGAAATTCCCAAGTGCCTATGTATATATTGATTTATCTTTGAGACACTTCTCAAGTTTTTTGTGGTTTCTTCTTAATTTTTTCCTTAATATTTTCCTTCTCTCCCTTTCACCCCATTGAGGAAGTAAGAAAAAGAAAATCTGTCTTATACATGTTTGCTTAAGCCAAACAAATTCTCATATGGATCTTCAAAATTTTATGCCTCAATTTATACTCTGAATCATCTCTTTATTAGCATATACCTATTTGATCATAAGACCTCTGGAGTCTTATTTACTGATTGTGAAAATCAACACTTCTAAACTTTCCAAAGTTGATTGTCCTTTTGTTTTAGTTTTTACAAGGCAGTGGGATTAAGTGACTTGTCCAAGGTCACATAGGTAGGTAATTATTATGTGTCTGAGACCAGATTGGAACACATGTCCTTTTGACTCCAGCTCTATCTACTACAACACCTAGCTGCACACCCTCCTTTTTTAAAAGTTTTTACAGATTGTCTTTTTTTTGGCAAGGCAATGGGGTTAAGTGACTTGCCCAAGGTCACACAATGAGACATTTATTAAGTGTGTGAGGCCAGATTTGAACTTAGGTACTCCTGACTCCAGGGCTGGTATTCTATCCACTGTGCCACCTAGTCACCCCAGATTGTCTTTTCAATATTGATACCACTGTATAAAATATTCAGATTCTGCTCACTTCACTCTGCACCAATTCATGAAAGTCTCCCTTATTTCCTATGATAATATTCTCTCATATTCATATACCATAATTTGGTCACCCATTTTTCAGTTTGAGTCACAACAACCCAGGTCCAAACTATTTGCTATTGTGAACAAATATTTTTGTACACTTGGGTACTTTTACTCTTTCTTAAAGGTATACACAATTTAATAGATTGTTGGTCATAGTTCCACCTTACTTTCTGCTGGACCAGTTCATAGTTCTATTGACAGTGCATTAAAATATTTTTTCTTCACAGCCCCTCCAACATTTATAATTTTTCCATTTTATGTTAACTAAAGAGTTTCAGTACACTTTTTGTCCTTTGAAACAAAATAATATCCATACTTGAAAGTCACACATGGAGTCACAGGCTCTTTGATTTTTCTCCTTATTATGACATGACCTTTGGTAAATCATTAAAATTTCCTTAGCCTCTTACTGTTCTGCAAAATTAGGGGATTGGATTAGAGATTCCCAGATTTTTTTTCTGGCTCTTCATTTATGTTATTGTGATTATGGAGTCCTTTTACTTTTATCATGACTACAGTAAAGAAAAATTAACAAGTGTAGCATAAAATGGCATTTGTTGGTCTTAATTATGCAATGAAAGCATTTCAGTTAAATCCTTTATTTGCTTCCCCGAGGTGAACTTATGAGATATCCTATTTTACTTTATTTTCTTTCTGTTATTTGAATTAGCTCTTAGAGAGATTATCAACATCTACTTCTCTAGTAGCATATCAACACATGGGTAATTCTACAAAGATTTTAGTTCATCTAAAATATTCCAGATTTTTAGTTTACTTTCCCACTACTCTGTCACCATTACCATGAAAGTAAAATAAGTTAGTAAAGAATTAAAAATCACTTTAAAATTTCAAGTTTCAAGGGTTGATTTAGACAAATAATTCATCTCTTGTATACCACCTTTTAGTAATGGGCTCCTCTAAATTTAGGTAGTCTGGTTTTCAGACAGCTGCTTAGCAGACATATTTTTTCTTTAAGCAAATGAGATAATCAATCTTTTGCAAAAAAAGGGAGTTAATCAATGTGAACTGTAAAATAACATATATACATAGATATGTATGTATCTTTCTCCCTCCCTTCTTCACAACTATTTAGGTTATCTCAATCATTTAAAAATTTTCAAATACATCTGCTAATTTATTGTTTTTTCATCCTCTAAGTCCCAGAAAAAATAGTTTAAGGGAAAAAATCTCTGCCAATTCAAATGTTGTAAAATAAATCAGTTTTAGAGAAGTCATCTTCTTTGAACATATCTTACCCCATATTTCTTCATAGAATATTAAAGGAATATATTATTTAAACATTGTTTAAATATATTTAAAAAAAACCTTTTTCCTTTTTTCCCCCCTTAGTTCAGACAATGGAAACTTCTTTGGCAAGGAATGCTGTGCACAGTATAAAAAACTTTAAAATGATTCTTGAAAGTAAAGTTTGTAATTACAATTGACCTTTTGAAACCAACAGCAGGAACCAGCCTACTTGCTAAAAAGGTGTGATAACTTGTGATGAGTGATAAAAACGTGTTAAGTTTTTACCTTGCTGAGCCAAATAAAGTGGATAGAGGTTTGTCTTAAGATGCCAAACTTTCTGTCAAGTATACAAGGTCAACTAGCTAATCTTGGCATTAGAGATGATAGAAGAAAAATAACAGCCTTAAATCTTCTCAGAAATGGTATCTAAGAAATATTGTTAGATGTTTTGGTATCTAAAAGATGATTATTTCAAAGAGGATTTTCAGTTTAATGATTGAAGTGTCATATGGAACCATAACTTAAGAACCCCATCATTTCAAAATTGAATTCACATTCCAAACTTTCATAACCGCAGAAATATGGAATTTACATGACCTAGTTTGAACAACAATTTTACTTTTTCTTTTTGTCCCTTACTCTATTTTTGCATAAACCTGTCAGATATAGATTTGAAAGCCTATGTATTTTGAAATTTCTTTTCCAGTCTATTTTGAAAAGGGTAGAATTACCTTCATATGAAAATGTACATAAACCATTCCCCCAAATGTACCATATTGTAAGGCTAAGTTCAGAAGATATAGGCATAAGTCTATTAGTTTTTCATAATTGAGATACTGAATCCCAGTTGCATTGATTGCTCTATCAGTCAAAGTCACATATGCTTTCTAGGCAGAAAGTAACTCTAGAATTTTCTTGAATTTCCTTGAGTCTGTTAAATCAGCAATAAACAAGAAAATTGCTTCTCCCAAAGGAAAATACATAGTAAGATGAAATTTTAACCCCAAAAAGAAACCAACAAAGGATTTTTGCCTAAAGCACTGACACTCTTTACAGCGAATTGACTCTATGTACCAAGGGCCACACTATGAATAAGTAATCAAGATATTAAAAGCCAAGATTTATATAGTTCAATGTTATTAGAATGCTGTATATACCAGTGTTATCACATTTGATCTTTCCAATAAGCCACTGATATAGGTGGAACAAATGATACTTCATTTTACAGATGATAAAGATGATTGCAACCCTGAGTGAATACTGCAAAGAATATGGGTAGTTGTGTGAATGAATAAGAACTAACAACAACTCTTGCAATTGGCCAATATTGTCTGGTAGAGTGATTTTTAGAATTTAGGCCTCAAAATGTTCCTGACTCTAACCTAAATGTGTCTATATTTACTAAGCAGATATAGAACTCATTGCTCACCATTCTATATAGCCTGTGAAATTTTTAAAAATTGTAATAGTGAATATTTTAATAACATTTCTTTTTAATAGCTTTATTCAATATTTTACTTTTCTATAATTACTTGCCAAAACAATTTAAACAGTTTTTTAAAGTGATAAATTGAAAAATTTCTTCCTCCTTCTTCCACCCCTCACTGAGAAGGCAAGCAATTTGACATAGGTTGTGCTGTCATGCAAAATATATTTCAACATTAGTTATGTTGTAAAAGAGACCAAATAAAAACAAAAAAGTAAGAAAAATAAAATAATTTTTTGAATTTTCTTTTTTGCAAGGCAAATGGGGTTAAGTGGCTTGCCCAAGGCCACACAGCTAGGCAAATATTAAGTGTCTGAGTTCGGATTTGAACTCAAGTACTCCTGACTCCAGGGCTGGTGCTCTATCCATAGAGCCACCTAGCCACCCCAAAATAAAAGCAAAAAAAAGACACCAAACTATATTGACTGAACCCAGTCCACACACACACATATATATATATATATATATATATATATATATATATATATATATTATATGTATATATGTATATGGATTTAGACATACTTCTCTGAATTCTTCTGATAACGCAATAATAATCCATTCACATACCATACAATTTTTTCACTATTCCCTAATCTACTTTGGCTCCCAAACTTTGATTAAATATTAGCTATAAGCATGTTTTGCTATATGATCTCTGTTTTTGGTAACTTTGATCTCCTTAGGTTGTGTACTTAACAGTGAGATCAAGAGATCTAAACATTTTAGCCATTTTCTCAGCATAATTATGATCTATTTTCAGAAGTCCTGGACCAATTCACATCCTCACAGATATGGAATATAACTATCTCTTCACAATTCCTTCAACATCAATTAGTACTATGTTTTGTCATCTTTGCCAATTTCATGTGAAACTTAAGGCGTTTTGATTTTGATTTTTCTTTTTTTAATAAAAGATTTTATTTACTTTGAATTTTACAATTTTTCCCCTAATCTTGCTCCCCCCCCATTCCACACAGAAGGCATTCTGTTAGCCTTTACATTGTTTCCATGGTATATGTTGATCTAAGTTGAATATGATGAGAGAAAAATGGTATGTTTAAGGAAGAAAAATAATGTATAAGAGATAGCAAAATTACATCATAAGACAACTTTTTTTTTAAATTAAAGGTAATAGTCTTTGGTCTTTGTTCTACCTCCACAGTTCTTTCCCTGTATACAGATGGTGCTTTTCATCACAGATAGCCCCAAATTGTACCTAATATTAACCCCCATGGTGCTGTTAGGGTGTACAATGTTTTTCTAGTTCTCATATCGCTCAGCATCACATGCAAATCCTTCTAGGCTTCCCTGAATTCCCATCCCTCCTGGTTTCTAATAAAACAATAATGCTCCCTGACATATATATGCCACAATTTGTTAAGCCTTTCCCCAGTTGAAGGACATTCACTTAATTTCCAATTCTTTGTCACCACAAACAGGGCTGCCATGAATATTTTTGCACAAGAGTTTCATTTTTTTTTAGTTATTTAAAGTACTAACATTTTTGAGACAACTTGCAGTGTGCAGGACATCTTTTAAGATCTGCTTTGACCAATATTCTTATTCTTTAGAAAGTGACATTTGTTTATTGTTTATTTGTGGTAGTTTCCTTGATTAGTCAAGTCAAATGTTAGTAAAAAACAGATCTCTATATACGGCATATTGACCTAGAAAACTACAAATTAATATTATCTCTGTAGTATTGAATCATTTTTTTTATCCATTCCCCAATAATTTTTTAATTTTCTTTTTATTTATTTATTTTTTCATAAAAGAAAGATTTTATTTATTTTGAATTTTGTAATGTTTCCCCTAATCTTATTTCTCTCCCTCAACTCTCCACAGAAGGCAGTCTGTTAGTCTTTACATTGTTTCCAATGGTATACGGTGCTCTAAGTGGAACGTGGTGAGAGAAAAATCATATACTTAAGGAAGAAAATAAAGTATAAGATGTAGCAAAATTACAAAGTAAAATAACTTTTTTAAAAAAAATTAAAGGCTTATCCATGAGTGGTTGATAATTTCCCAGTTATTTAAATCTTATTTTATTTGTGGGGTAAATGTTTTGTAACTGTTTTCCAAAATTTCTGAGTCTGCCTTAGGAGGTAGACTCCCAGGTATTTTATATCATCTGAAGTTACTTTGAATGAGTTTTCTCTTTCTAGCTCTTTTTACTGCAATTTACTAGTCATATGTATAAATGTTGAGGATGTATGAGGGTTCATTTTATATCCTGCGATTTTGCTAAAGTTGCTAATTTTTTCTAGTAGTTTTTTTAAGATGATTTTTTGGGATTCTCTAGGTATACCATCATATCATCTACAAAGAGTGAGAATTTTGTCTTTTCCTTCCCAATTCTAATTCCTTTAATTTCTTTTTCTTCTCTTATTGCTGAAGCTAACATTTATAATACAATATTTAATAGTAGTGGTGATAATGGGCATCCTTATTTCACCCCTGATCTTATTGGGAATGCCTCTAGCCACTCCCCATTGAGTATAATGTTTGTTGATGGTTTCAGATAGATACTGCTAATTATTTTAAGGAACAATCCATTTATTCCTGTGCTGTCTAGTATTTTTAGTAGGAATGGTTGCTGTATTTTGTCAAAAGCTTTTTCAGCATCTATTGATATAGTCATATGATTTCTGATGGGTTTGTTATGATATACTTAATTATACTGTCAGTTTTCCTAGCACTGAGCCAAGCCTTCATTCCTGGGATAAATCCTACTTGGTCATAATATATTATGCTGGTGATAACTTCTTGTAGCCATTTTGCTTAGATTTTATTTAAGATTTTTGCATCTATATTCATCAGGGAGATAGATTAATAATTTTCTTTCTCTATTTCAACACTTCCTGGTTTAGGTATCAGCACCATATTGGTGTCAAAGAAAGAGTTAGGCAGAATTCTGTCTTCACCTGTGTTTCCAAATAGTTTATATAGAAATGGAACCAATTGGTCGCTAAATGTTTTTTTTTTTAAGTTTTTGCAAGGCAATGGGGTTAAGTGAGTTGCCCAAGGCCACACAGCTAGGTAATTGTTAAATGTTTGAGACCGAATTTGAACTCTAAACCCATTCATTTTCCTCTATAAGTCTATCATGTCTAGGTTTTCTAACAATCTATTGCCCTCCTTAACTTCCTTCTTGTTTATTTTATGGTTAGATTTATCTAAATTTATCTAAATCTGAGAGAAAGAGGTTGAGTTCTCCCCCTAGTAGAGTTTTGTTGTCTATGGCTTCCTGTAACTCCTTCAAATACTCATCTATGTATTTGAATACTATGCCATTAAGTGCATACATATTTAGGATTGAAATTACTTTATTGTCTATGGTACCTTTTAGGAAAATATAGTTTCCTTTTCTCTTTTTTAATGAGAAAAATTTTTGCAGCTGCTTTGTCCAAGATAAGGATTGCTATCCCTGCTTTTTTCACTTCAGTTGAAGCAGAATATATTTTATCTTTCATCCTTACTCTATATGTATTTCTCTGCTTCAACTGAGTTTTTTGCATGCAGCATATTGTAGGACTCTGATTTTTAATCCAGTCTGCTATTTACTTATATTTTAAAGGAGAGTTTATCCCATTCACATTCAAAGTTATAATTAATAAGTCTTTATTGCCCTTCATGCTATCTTCCCTCTGATTGCATTTCCCCCCTTTTTTCACTTTATCCATATATCTCCAGAATTTTGTTTCTGAATACCACTACCACCTCCTACAGGGTGTTTATCCTCCTATATCCACCCCACCTCCCTTTTCTTTCCCCTTTCCCTTTGCTTCTTCTTCCTTACCTTCCTTCTGCTGGTTTCTCTTTTAATACTTGAATGATAAGATAAATTTCTTAACTGAGTGTATGTATATTAACTTTAAGCTAATTCTGATGAGACTAAGATTCAGCTGGTTCTTACCTTCTCCCTTCTTCCCCTTTATTGCAATAGGCCCTTTATATCTCTTTATGTAATGAAATTTAGAGGTGGCTAAGTGGCACAGTAGATAAAGCACTGGCCTTGGAGTCGGGAGTACCTGGGTTCAAATCCAGTCTCAGATACTTAATAATTACCTAGCTGTGTGGCCTTGGGCAAACCACTTAACCTCATTTGCCTTGCAAAAAAACCCTAAAAATAAAATAAAATAAAAAAGTAATGAAATTTACCCCATTCAATCCCCTCCATTCTCCATCCCATCTCCTTACTGCCCCCCATTTAAAGGAGGTATTGTTTATAATCATTCTATCTGAGTCAGAGAAAAGTCATGAGAGTCCATCAATCATGACTAAGTTTATTCTTTCTAACAGAATTACAGTTCTCAAGCATTATGAGAAACTTTCTCCCAGGTAGGGGTATAGCCAATTTCTTCTTATTGGATAGCATTTTTTTCTTTACTCTTTTTTTTTATAACCTTTTCATGTGTCTCTTGAGCCTCCTGTTTGATGTCCAGATTTTCACTGTAGCCCTGGTCTTTTTATCAGGAAAAGTTGGAAACCACCAATTTCTTTAAATGTCCCTCTTTTCCCATGGAATAGAAGGCTCAGTATTGCCAGATAGTGGATTTTTGATGCTTTTTGATACAAGCTCCCTTGCTCTTTGGAATATCTCATTCCAGACCTGTTCATCACTTAATGTTGATGACTCTGGGTCCTGCATAATCCTTATTGTGGCACCTTAGTATTTAAATTATTTCTTTCTGGCTGCTTGCAGGGTTTTCTCTTTTATTTGATAGTTCTGGAATTTGGCTAAAATATTCCTTGGTGTTTTCATTTTGGGATCACTTTCCAGAGGAGATCAATGTAGTTTTTCAATTACTATTTTACCCTGTGGCTCCATGATATCAGGGCAATTTTCCAATATTAAATCCTGTAATATTAAGTCCAGGCTTTTTTTCCTCTTCAAAGTTTTCAGGAAGATCAATAATTCTTAGGTTGTCTCTCTTCAATCTATTCTTGAGGTCAGTGCTTTTGCTGATGAGGAATTTTACATTTTCTTCTATTTTTTATCTTTGGTTTTGTTTACCAGAATTTTGTTGTCTCATGAAATCATTAGTTTCCACAGATTGAATTCTTTGTTTTAGAGAAATATTTTCTTCATTTCCTTTTTGTAAGTCCTTTTCCAATTTGTCAATTCTATTTTTGAAGGAGTTTTCCATTTGCCCAAGTGTAGATTTGAGAGAATTATTTTCTTTTTGCATTTGCCTAATTGAGAATCTGAGAGAATTATTCTCATTTTGTATTTGTCCAATTGTATTTTCCAAGGATTTGTTTTTTTGCGGCAAGATATTAATTTTCTCTTGCAAGGTGCTAATTTTCTCTTGAATTTCTTTTCCCAATTTTTCCAATTGATTTTAAACTCCTTCCTGTTTTCTTCAAGGAAATCTTTCTGGACTGGAGACCAATTCATATTCTCCTCAGAAGTGCTAGAACTCTCTAGGTTAGGATCTATTTTCTTCTAAGTAATTCTCAATGGGTCTCCCTTTACTATGGCCTTTCTTCATTTTCCCAGGATCTTGTTTTGGGAGATGGGCTGACTCACAGAGGTTGTTTTTGAAAACCCCAGAGGCTTTGTTCACTTGGCTTAGTAACTCCAAGTGGGCTGGCCAGTAGGAGGTGCTGGTTATTTTCTCTGGGGTGCTTGAGACTCTCTCCATAGGACTGGAAGGGGTAAGGGGCAGCAGCAAGTCCTGAATTATCTTTGAAAACATGGGCTGGGCCCTGGGGCAGTTAGTCAATCTCCCTTTCAGCTGAGGGAGCTCTCCTGCCTATGCCTGTGCCTGCGAAGGGGTGGGGGTAGGGGCGCTGTTACTGTTTGTTCTGGGAAGAGGGCTCTGCTTAAAGTATGGAGCTCAGGGCCCCCGAGCCCAGCAGGCTGATGTCCAAGATGTCTAACTGTGCTATGCAACTCTATGCTGGAACTTACTTTCTATTCTGGCTGGGACTCACCAGACCTTCACTCCCCCAGCCAAAGATTCCATGGCTAAAGTTGGTCCTCAGACCCGCCACTCACCAAAGCCTCCACAGCTAAGGCTGATCCTCTGGCTTCACCCTGCCTCCTGCTGGCTCTCTATTCTCTGCTCCCAGTTCTCCCATGGTCCCCTGAGACACACTTTTTGTTAGATGTTCTTCTCCTAGCTTCTCTTTCTGGGTTTTTGTTGATCGAATTTATTTTAAAAGGTTTCTTTTATGTTATGTTTAGGGGAAAGCAGGAGCCCTTAGCACAGTGCCTGTCTTCTCTCAGCCATCTTGGCTGGAAGTCCCAATAATTTTTTTTTTGCAAGGCAGTGGGGTTAAGTGGCTTGCCCAAGGCCACACATCCAAGTGTCTGAGGCTGGATTTGAACTCAGGTACACCTGACCCCGTGGCCGGTGCTCTATCCACTGTGTCACTTAGCTACCCCCAATAAATTTTTAATCTCAATAGTGGGCATGAATTTCATACCTCTGCTTATATATCAGAACTTTATCAGAGAAATGTTAAGCAAGCATTTTTTTAATTGATAGATTCTCTTCTTTAGGTTGAATTGAGTTTATTTGTCTACCCCAGTTCTGAGCTTCATACTTCCTAAGATATCTGCCTGGAAAGACAGTGGTGAAGTTATAGTTTGGAGAGAGCTCTTGGAACAATGACCTTCTGACTTACATTTTATACATGGATATAGACACTGTAGTGGACATTGAATCTGCTGGGCATAGCTTGTAGAAAAGAATATGTTCATTTGGTTTATACATTATAAACAAAGATTTTAATTAGCTTAAGGTGAATGTAGCTCTATCTCTGCTCCTTGAAATTTCAACTTGTTTAATATCACTTTATTTTGAAAGACATGAACTCAATGTAAAATTCATGTTGTAACTGAGGGAAAATTATTTTACAAAGGAGAAAAATAATTTAGTTTTGTCTGATATTGAAGAGAAGAGAATTGTATTTCAAGTGATGAGAGGAATGGTGCAGTTTATCCAATTACTTCAGTCACACCATTCCTATAGATAATTGCCTGAACACTAAAGACATAATGAGTGACATTAATCACTCTAATCTAATCTAATGTTATAAATTTATGTACTAAGGCAGTGTTGGAGGGGAGAGAGTTTTTCAAACTTTGAGCTCTGGTTTTGAATACTGCTTCTAACACTAACTAGTTATGTGACCCTTGTCCATGGATAAGTCATTTAATTTCTTTAAATCTGTTCTTCATCTATAAAAGAGGAATAATAACAGTATCTATGTCCCAGGGTTGTTTCAAGGATCAAATGAATTCATGTATGGTGATAGGGTCTATAAAGTAAAAACTTTTCAAAGTGGTTATATAGATGCTAGCTATTATTACTAGTCTATCTAAGGTATGTAGAAACATCCTGCAGACTCCTAAGCAGACTATTTAGATATTCACCAGCCTTTGCTGTAGAATTTATAGATTCCCCATGAAATCCTTACTTTAGAAAGATATTGAACTGACACCTGAGAAATTTTCTTAGCTGTTTTCTTTCTGTGGAACAGAGGTTTGATATAACATGATTGCTACAGTATGGTGGAAAACATGATCATCTTTCAGTTGGACAGACTTATTTATTATCATTCAATTTATTGAAAGCATAAAAAATAAAAATAACTGATATCAGGCTCCCTGCTGTACACAGCTAGATTCCTCACAAAGCTTTATGTACCAGATACTAATAATTGCTTCAGTGGTTGGACAAAAACATAATCAGTTATATTTATGTGACAAGTTCCCTCTGTGTCATCTTCTTGCAGATGGTCTATCTTCCTGTCAAGCCATATGGCAATCAATACAGAAGGTGAAAAATAGATTTCCTGGCTCCCAAAACACACAGCTACTTTTTTCCAACCCCCCCAAGGAAAATTCTACTAGACTCGAAAGACATGAGATTGAATTTAAAACACTTCTCTAACTCTGGGTTTGAACATTGTGATTCTTATCATGAGCCCTAATAATGGTCTTCATGATGCTATATATAACTGGATAATACTGCAATTTATTTGTGGGTGAGCTGAAAATGTAAGTATATAGATGTTGTTCTGTGTTTTTAAATTTATTTTTCTATTAATTCAGAATCTTTTTTTTATTCAGAAATTTGTGTGAATTTTCACAAACTATTCTAGTAATATGATATATGACAGTGTGTAAAGAAGAAGTTATACTAGGAAATTCAATATTTTATTTATTTGTAAATAATTTAATTTATTATAGAGTGTTCCTAAACTTCACAAAATACTTACAACAGCAATTTTGTGGTAAGAAAAAAAGACATATTTTGATTGTTAATGTCTGATCTTAGTTTGATATATAAATGTATGAAGTGTTATTACTCTATAAAAAAAGAATTATGACAAATTCAGAGGAACATGAGAAGACATGAAGATTCAGAAATGAAAGAATCAGAAAAATAAGGCACATGATCTAATGATCAAAACAAAACTAAAAGATAATTGAATTCAGATAAGTTGAAATGATGTCTTTATTTCAGAGAAAGAATGATGAAATGCACTTCCATTCTCTCTTTCATGGATACATGACAAATAATTAATAATAATAATAATAATAATAATAATTAGAAGAAAAAGAAGAAGAATTACTTACCAGATATAGGATATGTGCCAAGTAGTTTTCAAAATGTTTTATAATTATTATCTCTATTACAACAAACCTTGGAGGTAGGTATCTCAATTTGTTGTTATCTCCATTTTATAGATGAAGAAACTGAGGCAAATAAAGAAAAAGTGATTTGCTCAATGTCCACAACTGACGTATCTGAGGCTGGATCAGAATTCATTTATTCCTGATATCCATCCTAGTGTACCTGTCAGCCTCTACCTAGCACTACTACTCTATGTGCCTGTTTTACTTAAATGGTTTTCCTTGAAATAAGAAAGAGTTCAAAAAGCATATACATGCTGGGAAATAACTATTATATGAAAGAAAGGTGGCATCAACACCAAAAGTTATTTTAAAAATAAACATAAAAATATGCTTTTGTTTTTGTTTAGTTATTTTTTTCAGTACTGTTCAACTTTCCATGACCACATTTGGGGTTTTCTTGGGCAACAACATTAAAGTGGTTTGATTTTTCCTTCTCCAAATAATTTTACGGATGAGGAACATGAAGTAAATGAAATTATGTGACTTGCCCAGATCACACAACTAGGAAGTATCTGAAGTCAGATTAGAACTCATGAAGATGAGTCTTCTTGATTCCAGGCCCAGCATTCTATCCACTGCATCCCATAGCAAAGAGTTTTTCGAAGAGTTTTTTATCTGAGAGTAATTTCTGATACCAGAAAAATTTTGTCAGGTAGCAAATATTTGGAAAGGATAGAGGAAATAAATTCTTGACCTAAGAAAAGGATACATAAATCGTGTTTTTCCCCTCATTTGGAGGGATGTATATTTTATTTTCACTCAGCAAATACAGTCATTTTAGCTCTTTTGGATGACAACCAAAACTTGTCAAGGTGCACACAGAGAATTTAATATTTATTTATGACTAAAGTATAATTAATATTACCAATGAGTATAATAATAAAATGTAATAGAGCTTCTTGAAAGGGCCTCAAGGGCCACATGCTTCAATGGCCTTGAGTTGGAGTCACCCGATTCTAGACCATATCTAGAACTAACTTTTATCATGAGGACAGGAGCTGAGTGAAGTCAGTCTGCCAGAAGCAGAAAGTTATTTCCAGAACATCCTGAAATCATGGATCAGATGTATCTGCTGTCAGTAAAAGTGTTCATTCTCTTAACCATCTCCTATGTTTGGGTAACTGCTTCCAACTCAGTCTTCTGCACTGATGTGACAAAGGAGAGATAATGACAATAATGAAACAACATGCAAAAACCTATGGGATAGACTCAAGGAAGCTACCAGGGGATATATTATATCTTTAAATGCTTACAC
The DNA here is from genome assembly GCF_037893015.1 of Macrotis lagotis. Lineage (NCBI taxonomy): Eukaryota > Metazoa > Chordata > Mammalia > Peramelemorphia > Peramelidae > Macrotis > Macrotis lagotis. Next base: position 99,455,621 of record NC_133666.1, read on the forward strand.
GAGTAAATTTAGAGAAAGAAGAATGAATTTCATATGCAACTAAAAAAATTAGAGAAAGAACAAATCAGAGAAATAACAAATCAAAAAACCTCTATCAAATATCAAATTAGAAATTCTAAAAATTAAGAGAGAAATTGATAAAATTAAAAGCAGGAAAACTATTGAACTAATAAATAAAACTAAGAGCTAGTTTTATGAAAAAACAATAAAATTGATAAACCTCTGGTCAATTTGATTCAAAAAAGAAAGAAGAAAATCAAATTGCTAGTATCATAAATGAAAAAGGTGAACTCACCACCAATGAGGAGGAAATTAAAGTAAAAATTCTGAATTATTTTGCCCAACGCTATGACAATAAATTTGATAATCTAAGTGAAATGGATCAATATTTACAAAGATGTAAATTGCCCAGATTAAATGAAGAGGAAATTAAAAACCTAAATAACCCTATCTCAGAGAAAGAATTCAACAAGCCATTATTGAACTCCCTAAGAAAAAATTTCCAGGGCCAGATGGACACACAAGTGAATTCTATCAAACATTTAAGGAACAATTGGTTCTAATTCTATATAAACTCTTTGGGAAAATGGGTGAAGATGGAACTCTGCCTAACTCTTTCTATGACACCAATATGGTGCTGATACCTAAACCAGGTAGAGGTAAAACAGAGAAAGAAAATTATAGACCTATCTCCCTGATGAATAAAGATGCAAAAATTTTATATTTAATCTTAACAAAATGATCACAAGTTATCACTAGAATGTATGGTTCATTAAATATTAGGAAAACTGTCAATTTAATTAAGTAAATCAATAACAAACCTATCAGAAATCATATGATTATATCCATAGTTGCTGTAAAAGCTTTTGACAAAATACAGCAACCATTCTACTAAAAATACTAGACAGCATAGAAATAAATGGATTGTTCTTTATAATAATAAACAATATCTATCTGAAACCATTACCAAGCATATGCAATGGGGATAGGATAGAGGCATTCCCAGTAAGATCAGGGGTGAAATAAGGGTGCCCATTATCACACCTATTATTCAATATTGTATTAGAAATGTTAGCTTCAGCAATAAGAAGAGAAAGAAATTGAAGGAATTAGAATTGGAAAGAAAGAAACAAAATTCTCACTCTTTGTAGATGGCATGAAGGTATACCTAGAGAATTTCCAAAAATCATCCACAAAACTCCTAGAAATAACTAGCAACTTTAGAAAAGTCACAGGATATAAAATAAACCATCATAAATTGCCAACATTTCTATTATATGACTAGATAAATACAGCAGAAAGAACTAGAAAGAGAAATTCCATTCAATGTACCCTCAGACAATATAAAATATCTGGAGTTTACCTGGCAGACTCAAAAACCTTCTGGAAACAATTACAAAACACTTCTCATACAAATAAAATGACATTTAAATAGCGGGGCAAGTATCAACTGCTTGTGCATAGGTAGAGCTAATATAATAAAAATGGTAATTCTACCAAAACTCAACTACCTTTTTAGTGATCTACCAACCAAAATTCCATAAAATTACTTTAATGAGTTAGACAAAATTGTAAGTAAATGCATATGGAAAAATAAAGACTTACGAATTTCCAGGGATACAATGAAAAAAAGTGAAAAGGAGATAGCTTACCCTTATCATATCTAAAATTATATTATAAAGCATAAGTCATCAAAACTGTATGGTATTGGCTAAGAAATAGAGTGGTGGATCAGTGGAATAGACTAGGTGCAACAGCAGGAAATGATTATAGTAATCTGCTGTTGATAAATCCAAAGAGTCCAGCTATTAGGGTAAAAACTCTCTCTTTGATAAAAACTGTTGGGAAAATTGGAAGTTAGTATGGAAGAAACTTGGATTAGACCAACACCTCATATACTATACCAAGATAATATCAAATTAGATACAGAATTTAGACTTAAAAAAAGAATATTGTGAGCAAATTAGGAGAACAAGGAGTAGTATACCTGTCAGATCTATGGGAAGGGAAGCAGTTCATGACCAAGGAAGAAATGGAGAACATCATTAAAAACAAACTATATAATTTTGATTACATTAAATTAAAAAGCTTTTGCACAGACAAAACTACTGTATCCAAGATCAAAAGAGATGTAATAAATTGGGAAACAATTTTTATAACTAGTATTTCTGACAAAGGGCTCATTTCTAAAATATACAGAGAACCAAGTCTAATTTTCAAAAAAAAAAAAGATGCCATTCCCGAATTGACAAATGGTCAAAGGATATGCAAAGGCAATTTACAGATGAGGAAATCAAAGTAATCCATAGCCATATGGATAATTGCTCTAAATCATTACTTATTAGACAAATTCAAATTAAAGCATCTCTGAGGTACCACCTCACAGCTCTCAGACTGGCTAATATGACCAGAAAGGACAATGATCACTGTGGGAAGGGAGTGAGAAATCTGGGACAATAACACATTGTTGGTGGAACTGTGAACTCATCCAACTTTTATGGAGAGCAATTTGGAATTATGCCCAAAGGGCAACAAAAATGTGCATACCTTATGATCCAACAATACCACTACTGTACCCTGAAGATATTATGAAAAAGGGTAAAAACATCACTTATACAAAAATATTTATAATAGCCCTGTTTGTGGTGGTAAAGAATTGAAAATTAAGTGAATGTCCTTCAATTGGGGAATGGCTTAACAAACTGAGATATGTATGTGATGGCACACTATTGTTCTATTGGAAATCAGAAGGGATGGAAATTCAGGGAAACATGGAATGATTTGCATGAATTGATGCTGAGTGAGATGAGCAGAACCAGAAAATCATTGTATACCCTAACAGCAACCATGGGGTGTTGATCAATCTTGATGGACTTGCTCATTCTATCAGTGCAACCATCAGGGACAATTTTGAGGTATTTTTGATGGAGAATACCATCTGTATCCAGAGAAAGAATTGTGTGGTGTGAACAAAGATCAAAGACTATTTACCTTCAATTTAGAAAAAAAACTTTGTCTTATTATGTAATTTTACTTATACTTTATGTTTCTTTCTTATTGATATGATTTTTCTCTCATCACATTCAGTTTTTATCAATGTATACCATGGAACCAATGCAAAGACTAATAGACTGTCTTCTGTGGGGGGTGGGGGGAGGGAAGCAAGAATAGAGGAAAAAATGTAAAACTCAAAATAAATAAAGTCTTTCTAAAATAGGAGGGGACCCATAATCTGCAAAAGCCCAGTAAAGAGGCTGTTTACACACCATGGCAGGTAGTGAAAACCTCATGATTGCAGTCAGACAATCAGGATCTAAACAAAGGTCCTAGGCAGACATCTAATGGCCTCAAAATATAACTTTGGTGCAGGCAAATTTTAACTCTTCCTTGGAGGCTTTGTCAGAAACATGATTCCTTTATTGGAGAGTAAAGGAGAAGGTAGTATAAAAAGGTGGAATTAGCAGGAAAAACAAGGTCAAATAGATCAGAGTGACAGCCCTGTACCAAATCTTACCAGGTAAAGGCAAAAAATAGATTGACTACTGGGATCTAAAGGGATGCTCTTTAGGACCTTTTAGGTACTTCTAAGGACCATAATTCTACACACATGGAGCCCAGTGTGATTTGGTTAAGGAGATTGTGAGGATTTAGGATGATTGGGATTCAGAAATTCTGTAGACATTCCAGATAAGGCACCACCAACCTTACCCTCTGTGCTTGCCTCAAAGGAAACTTTTATTTTAATGGCGTATTGGGAAAACTAAGTTTTGAAGAGGTCAAGTTGGATCTGAATTGGTGGACTTTTCTGAAATCAAAGTTGTTGGAGGTTCAGAGTTAAGAGTGGACAGCCTCCAGAGGCAGAAAGAGCAGAACAAAATATGTGCTGATGGGTGTACATCAATGATAATATTTGTCCTTCATTCTTGAAGAAGACCATGACATCAGGGAGGTGATGTCATGACAAGCACATGAATCCAATTTCAGAGAGAGGGTGCTGTGCTAAGTCACCAGTCTCACTTTTGTCCCCAGAGTCACCTAGGTCCGGTGGTCAGATATGAATCAGGATGACTGGAGATTGTCCTGGATGTGAAGCAGTTAGGATTAAGTGACTTGCCCAAGGTCAGACAGCAAGTAAGTGTCAAGTGTCTGGGGTTGCATTCAAACTCAGGTCCTCCTGACTGCAAGGTCAGTGCTCTATCTGCTGTGCCACCTAGCTGCCCTAATATGCCAGTCGTGTTCCCCTAAATGATGGGTGTGTGGTAGCAAAGTTTTAAATCCCAAGGCTGTAGGAAAAATCAATAGTGTCTTTGTATGTTTCAAAGAAGTCACCTCCTAAGAGCTGAAGAGGAGAATGGGAATGGGAGCGAAGGATGATCACCCACAATGAAGGAAAGAGGCTTAGAGAGGATTCCAGGCAATATACACACAAGGAACTCTACCCTTCCTATGGAAATCTTTTCCTTCTCTTCTTCAGATTACTCTGAAGGAAGGAGTCAGAGAAACTATTAGGGTTTACAAGAGAAAGGCTGCTGCCAGTATCAACAAGGATCTCAACAATATGAGATGCAGTCATGATGGGAATACAGCCCACAGGTGAAGCTAATACCACAGAAAAGATTCCCCCATCCCTCAAAATCCTCAGAGCCTTATGACAACTGGACCCTCTTGGCTCAGTTAGGATTCATAAGGGATGATTTCTAGAGGGTTCCCCAAAAGGGATAATAAACAAGCATCACAACTTTTGCTAGAGGGAGTGACCCTCATTCTTTGAGTATCCAGGTTCTAATAGAACTAAATCATATCTCTAGATAAACTGCCCAGAAGAACTGAGGAGTCAGGAATCAGGTTGGGAAATCCATCCTGTTGGTGTTGCAGGAATTACTGCAATTGCATCTTCATAATTTTAACTTTTTTCTTAAGCTTTTGATTCTCGTTCTAGGTTCTGATACCAGGAAGCTGTACTAATAAGATCATGTGGGGATGGCTTGCCAATCCAAATTTTCACTTTTACTAGATCAGTTGAAGATTTATGAAGGACTTCAATATAGAGAGAATTTAAAATGACAAGGGTCTGGTGCTTTCTGGTATAAAAATAAAGTTCACCCTAAAGGAGTCTAGGAAGTTATTATAGAATGCAAAACCTGATGTTTTGGCAACAGGCATGGATCTTGTGGGACTCATTTAGGGATTGCTTCTAAAAGATGCTGTCCTAGTTTTGCTGTCTATTTTATGTGTTTCACAGGAGGTATTCCTCCTTCTGACATATAAATGATATAAAATTAAGGGGATCAGTCTATCATCAGGTAGTTTAGAACCAGTGATGAGCTTCCTCTGGCCAGACAAGAATCTGAATTAACTTAAATTTTCAAGGGAACCCTGAAGGAGTCTGTTTACTGAAGGGTAACAAATTTTTTGTCATCTTTTTTGGAATCTAATGTACATCATATTATTTATTACATCTAGTTCTATCTGAAAATTATTGGAAAGTCATATAAAATTTTTCTAATTGTTTTTAATAGAATTTTGTAAGCAAAAATTTGTTGCTTATGTTTTATTTGATCAAGGGTAAAGTAATTTGTGAAACACTTTTGTTGTGCCAATGTAGGATTATAATTAGTATTTGATCCTTCACCTGAAATTCTGATTATTTGGAATTTGCTATTTAAGATCCTATGGGATTGTTGAATTGGCATTATTCTATCTGATTTCAGGTATGATCAGCAAAGGAAATACTGTAAGGTCAATGTTTTGAATATGCACATAAAAGGTAATAGGATCATGGGAAAAGGTTAGGATAGTAGTTGTTCAGCATATTTTGAGGTTGGGCTTTTCTCACTTAAGTTTTCCCAAACATGAGAAGTGGAAAATGTCTCACCTGGGCACATTTAACATCTGGCTTAAAGCATTTGGTTACCTATATATTTTTATCTGAAAAAAAGGAAATTTTCCTTATGTTGCTGATCTTTACAGTAAATTGCTGTAATCATGTCAGGTGATCTATATTAAAATCAGGTGTAGAAATTTAAGCCTTTTGGCCTACAGTTAGCTAAATCCTAATTACCAGGTAAGCTAGTGCATTGCTTTGGCATCTGTTGTCAGTCACATGTTGCTATAATCTATTTTAATATATTTTAAAGAGAAAAATTCATTTTTAGTTAAGGACTTTTGATTCATTATTTTAGTAAAATGGTAAAAGTTTTATTTGTAAAATCACTTGTTTGATATTCTCTATTCTAAAGTGATTATCAAATGCATAAGCTCAAAATTAATTTAGTAGAGGTTTAAAAAATTTACTTTTGCAGTGGAATCTTCATTTTTTTAATGGAAATTTATTTTAAGTGGAGTAACCTCCTTCAAATGATTAAAAGAAATGTGTAAAAAACAAAGCCAAGTTAATTCCTATTTGTAACTGAATTTTCTGTGTGTATCAACATGACAGCAGGCAAATCAAAATGTAAAATGTCATGATCTAAGAAGTTTCAGAGTTTTATTTTCTAGCAATGAAAATTTTACCTGTTTAAAAGTTGTGTTAAGTTCTACTAGAAAGGAAGATTTCTACAAATAAGCTAAGTAAAGAGGACCTCTGGAACAACTTCAGAGAAGCAGAAGAACATTAGATGCCTTTGAAGAAATAAAAATTGGACTAGATGTTTATGTTATTATTTATCTTCTCCCACTTGTGTCTATTTGTTTGGAATACTTAATCAAAGGGTACTTCCCCCTTTTGCTCTCTGTAACTTTCCCCTTGATTCTATGAATGTATTGTTCATCCTTATGCCCCACTCCCTCCCACATAAATCTCATGTTTGTAATCTATCTATTGCCAGGACCAGATTGACAGGATTTACAATATAACCCCATAATGATGACTATAAATTATGTAAATTGTGGTTTGGAGTAGAAATGACAGAAAGGGACCCAGTAGAAAGACTGAGGATAGTTAGACAAAATCTTGCAGCCCAGGACAATCCTAGTTCAACTTTCGGGCCCCCAGTGATCCTAAAATCATGAAGGTAAATGAAGTCAAGAACCTAAGAAAGACTATAGGAATAGAAACAGGATAAAGGTACACAAATGCCTAGGTAGAGTGGATAAAATAGACTGTTAAAAGCTTAAACAAAAGTAACTGTTTTTACTGGAAGGTCCTGGGCCTCAGATTGACCTAGGTCCAGATAGTCTCCTTCCCATTGGAATGTTTAAAAATAAGCAAGGAATGTGGTATATGGTTACACAATATCAGGATATAGTGCATGGGAAAAAGACACCTCTTCCCAATTCTCCAAATCAGAAATATCAGAATACCTCCTGCTTTTTCAACTGTGACTAGAACTACACAGCCTGTCTCTTATGACAGACTGAGACCTGGTAGAATTGTATAGAGCTATGGAAAGCAACTGAGGACAAGTCAGGAAGTTCCTCTGCCATGAGTGTCTCCAGGGCAGGGCTGTGATGGAATAATAGACAAAGTCTTGAGACCCACATTTCCTTCAGCCTGGAAACACACTTGGACAATAGTATAATTGGTCATACTATTTACCCTGGTGATGCAGGGAGTTATGGACATAGGAGATTTGTAATTGGAAACAGATTTTGTAAACTTAAATACTGTTAAATTTTATCTAGTAAAGGAATATTGTCTGTGCTGGTAATGTAAATTGACTCCTACTGTTACATTGTTAAATGTAAATTGGTAATCTCTCCTCATTTCTTCTCCCCTCAACTTTTTTAAAACATTTATTTATTTTTTATTAAAGATACTATTTGAGTTTTACAATTTTCCCCCCAATCTTACTCCCCCCCCACTGAAAGCAATCTGTCAGTCTTTACTTTGTTTCCATGTTTTACATTGATCCAAATTGAGTGTGATGAGAGAGAAATCATATCCTTAAGGAAGAGAAAAGAAGTCTAAGAGGTAACAAGATCAGACAATAAGGTATCTCTTTTTTTTTCTAAATTAAAGGGAATAGTTCTTGATCTGTGTTCAAACTCCACAGCTCTTTATCTGGATACAGATGGCACTCTCCTTTGCAGACAGCCCAAAATTGTTCCCGACTGTTGCACTGATGGAATGAGTAAATCTTCAAGGTTGAACATCACCCCCATGTTGCTGTTAGTGTATACAGTGTTTTTCTGGTTCTGCTCATCTCATCAGCATCAGTTCACACAAATCCCTCTAGGCTTCCCTGAATTCCTGTCCCTCCTGGTTTCTAATAGAACAATAGTGTTCCATGACATACATATACCACAGTTTGCTAAGCCATTCCCCAATTGAAGGACATTTACTTGATTGCCAATTCTTTGCCACCACAAACAGGGCTGCTATAAATATTTTTGTACAAGTGATGTTTTTTCCCTTTTTCATCATCTCTTCAGGGTATAGACCTAGTAGTGGTATTGTTGGATCAAAGGGTATGCACATTTTTGTTGCCCTTTTGGACATAGTTCCAAATAGCTCTCCAGAAAGGTTGGATGAGTTCACAGCTCCACCAACAGTGTAATAGTGTCTCAGATTTCCCACAACCCTTCCAACAATGATCATTATCCTTTCTGGTCATATTGGTCAATCTGAGAGGTGTGAGGTGGTACCTCAGAGAAGCTTTAATTTGCATTTCTCTAATAATTAATGATTTAAAACAATTTTTCATATGACTATGGATTGCTTTGATGTCCTCATCTTCAAATTGCCTTTGCATATCCTTTGACCATTTGTCAATTGGTGAATGACATTTTGTTTTAAAAATCTGACTCAGTTCTCTGTATATTTTAGAAATGAGTCCTTTGTTAGAATATTAGTTGTAAAGATTGTTTCCCAATTTACTACATATCTTTTGATCTTGGTTACAGTGGTTTTATCTGTGCAAAAGCTTTTTAATTTAATGTAATCAAAATCATCTAGTTGGTTTTGGGTGATGTTCTCCAACTCTTCCTTAGTCATAAACTGCTCCCTTTAGTCCTTGATCTTCTAATTTGTTTATAGTATTTTTTATGTCTAAGTCCTATAACCATTTGGATCTTATCTTGGTAAAGGGTGTGAGGTGTTGGTCTAATCTAAGTTTCTTCCATACTAACTTCCAATTATTCCAGCAGTTTTTATCAAAGCCCCCCTCAACTTTTTACCTGGTTTCAGTCACATAGAGGGGGAGGGATTTCTCATTTGCACACAGTTTCTTGACCCTTTTGTACCTAGAGAGTGGGAAAGACTATAAAAGCCTGGCCTGGACTCTCCTTTCTGTCTCTCTTTGTCTCTGTCTCTGTCTTTCTCTCTCTCTCTCTCTCTCTCTCTCCCTCTCTCAACAAACCTCACCAAACTTTCTGTTATTTATCCCCTCCTCAAGTTGCCCGCTTCTTCTCGAAGAGGAGAAAAGATTCAATCTGTAAACTGTGCAAGCTTATATAATAAATCCTGAGTGGTTTTTATAATTTCAGGGCTGTTTAATGAATTCTTCAATACCAATCCCTTCCAACACTGGCATTTAAAAAAGAAAAAGTGGCTAAGAATGATGCAGGGAAGATTTGTGTTTGGAGGCAAATTTTGTAATTCTTTATACTGTTAAATTTTGTAAATGTTATCTGCTCCTGGGATGTAAATTGACTCCTAATATTCCATTGTTTAATGTAAAATTTGTACCAGTCTCCTCATTCTCAGCTCCCAATTCCCAACCTTTTAAACCTAGTTTCTATCACATAAGGAGGGAGGAATTTTACCTTTGCCTTCAATACTCAAAAAGTGGTCAAGACCCTTAGACCTGGGACCCTCACCACTCTCACTCTTCCTGGCCCAGTCAACTCTCCCTACTTATCATTCTTTCTCTCTTTATCTTCTTTCTTTCTGTCTCTGTCTCACAAAACAAGTCATCTAGCCTTTTGTTATAGCTTCTGTTCTCAAAGTGCTTGCTGTTTCTTTAACTCAGAAGAGGAAAGTTTTTTAATCTCCACATTTTGTAACCTTCTATAATAAATCTTGAGCAGTTTTAAATTCCAGGGAGTATGTGAATTCATTCACTATTCAAGGCTTTTCAGTCTTCATTTGGTAACCCCATTTCTCATCCACTAAAAGAGCAGATAAAGAGAGAGAGAGAGAGAGAGAGAGAGAGAGAGAGAGAGAGAGAGAGAGAGAGAGAGAGAACTGAGAGAAATGTTTTGCCTGGGCAGATCAAGGAGAGTGCTAGATGAGTACAAAGCTAGAAATCAGATAGCACCAGATCTGAATCCTCCCTCTTGTAGTGGGTAATATTAACAAGAATGTGAATTGGATCAGTTAATGTTTATTATAGCCAACAGAGGTTTGTTAACTATACCAGGGAAGCAGCTAAAGGAAGAGCAAGTCAATTTGAAGTCACAAGCTGAATGGGAGAATAGGATGACTCTGGACATGATAGATACTAGAGATAGGGGGTGATTGTGTCATAATAGTAGATGGCTGCTGCACTTTTATCCCTAATAGCAATGCTCCAGATTGGACCATCACAAGATCTGATGACCCTGTAAGAAGAACAAACAGAAAATTCAGGGACTGATAAACCCCAGACTGGATGGTTGGAAATATAGTTTGGAAAATGGAAAGGTATGGTGGTCTCTATCTTAACCTCCTTAATAGTAGTTGCCAGCATGTTAATGTGAGATTGCCTGCTATATAATATCTTGTGTACAGAGATTAGCACAAAGTTAAAAGAAACCACCATCACAGTGATACAGGGAAAAAATGAAGAGAATTGTGAATGGAACAAAGAAAATTGGGTAGAGATGTAAATTGACTAAGACCTTACTCTTGACATGTAAATTGACTGGAAGTAGAGAATTATGATTATAACAGAAACAAATGTAATCTTAAAAGCTGCTTGGGTGCAGACCTCCCTCCCCTTCTTGATAAACCATTGATTCATTGTTTAATGTAAAATTTGTATCCTGATCTCCTTAGGCTTTACCTGTGAGAAATGTAGGGTGTTGGTCTTCACAGGGTGTGGAGGGGAGCCCTTAGGGAATCCATTACAAAGGGGAATGGCCCAGCCAATCAAAAGACTGGAAGAGTTTTCCTAATCCCATTCCAGGGATATCAAACCCCAAACCAGATCTCAAGTGGTCAAGAATGACCTGGAGATTTTGACCTAATGCTACTGAGTTTGGGCAATTAGGTAGTTGAATATTAACCCACACACCCCCTGTGATGATTGGGGTTCTTTAGCATATCATTCATTGTATGATGTGTGTGTGGGGGGAATAATATTAGGGACATATCATGGAATGGGTGGACCTTTTAGACTGTAACTCAAACTGTGAGAGCCTATGAACATCCAAGAGGGAGAGGAAAGAGTTTCTGAAGACCATAAATTACCTAACTTTGAAAACTAAGTCGTGCCTCATGCCTAGGAGTGAGGTACCCGTATCTTGTAAGATGTATCTTGCAAGGTTCATGAATAAAATGTACAATTTTCTCTCACTCTAGCAGGTTTTTCTTTTCATTCATTTATAGCATTATCTAATTCCTGGTCTAGTAAGAGAAAGAGAGTTCATCTTTTGCCCTCTGGATGAGAGGCAAGACATAAAAACTTGAGCTGGACTCCAGCTCAGGGCCACAGTCTTCTGTACCAACCTGTGACCCAGCCAATGCTGCTTGGCTGTTCTTTTATCTCTCTCTCTCTCTCTCTCTCTCTAGCCCTTCCTATGTCTAGTAATCTTTTTAATAAATTTTTGTTTTATTTCTACCCTTGCTTCCCCACATCTAAATAATGATTCCTCATAGGCAGAAAGGATCTCAAGTAGCCAGTGGCTACAACAGAAAACCTATGAAATATAGCCTAAGGGTTAAATTTACAAGGAACAGAAGAAAGGTAGTCTGTAAATAAATTAGAAATATGCTATTGGCTAGTAAGCAGATATTGGTTGAGTACTTAGTTACAGATTAGTATCTGGGCACGCAACCAAAGGGGACATTCATATACCTAAATAAATTCAAAGGAAAATATGTTCCTGTGTCTCTGAATTGTGGGGAATGATATAAAGAGGGGCAGAGACTCACGTGGGAAAACTAGACACTACCTTCTAATGAAGACCCTTAGAAAGGCAGAGATCCAGGAAAGGGCAGAGCCAAATTCTTTGGAAAGTGGAGATTGAATTCCACACATCAACTTTAAATTTCAGTGTAAAAGGGCAAAGTTTATTACATACTAGAATGCTACTAAAGTAATAGGCAAAGAAGCTAGTAAATCAAGCAGTAATGAGGGCTAGCTCTGTTAAGGATATCTAGAAAAAACTAGGAGAGAATGTCAGGTATTTTAAGGAAAAAGAACAGGTATTTCGCTTTTTACTTGGGTGAGGTTTTGGGGGAAAGAGCTTGAGGTAATTCCCACCATACATTTGAGTACTTGGTTTCTGTGGGAAAGTCCTTGGGGTGAGTTTGGGAAAGAAAGTAAAAGAGCTAACACATTTACATTTCAGTAGGGTTTTGGGGAAAGAATCTAAGGCTTTTAAATTTTAGTAGGGATTTTGTGGCTCATAATGGGGCTATTTATCTAGGTAACAATGAGATGGAAATGGGATGGAAAATATAGAATGTGCCAGGTGAGCAAGGTAATATTTTTCCTTAACATTTCCTCTTTATCATCAGGAATAGATGAGAATATTGCTGCCTGAACTATAGGTAGAAGTGGGGGGAAGGGAGTGAAGATTGTGAGGGAAAGTATATAGGTGATGCAAAAAGAAGACTAAGAAAGCCATTCATGGTGGGATTAGATAAGGGTTAAATATAGCAAACATTTATAAATCAGAAACATAGTGTCTCAGGGAAAAGCTGGAATGTCAGAGCAGAAATAAAGGTTGAAGCACAGAAGCACAGAGTCATAAAAATGATTAGACAGACTATTCTATCTTCTGACCTTGGCCCTTTATATTGACTATTATTCTCAGAATGTTTTCTCTCCTTATCTCTTGGAATCCCTGTTTTCCATCCCTAGTTAATAGTGTTCCTCCATAATTACCCCTTGTCCAGGGTTATCTTATAACTATTTGGTATGTGTTTTTGTGTGTGTGTGTGTGTGTGTGTGTGTGTGTGTGTGTGTGTGTATGGGGGTGTTACGCATGTGTATTTGTGCAGAGACACAGAAAGACGGTATACATGTAGTCTCTCTCAGAAAATAAGCTTTTCATGGGCAAGACTGTTTCACATTTTTCTTTATGCTTTTAATACCAAACACAGTGTCTGGAACACAATAGAACCTTAATAAAAAGTTTGATTTATGGGTTGATAGCATATTAACAGTTGCTAGAAAAATCAAATAATACAATGTCACTGGTCTTATCAATGTATAACATGAAGCCCATGCCTGCCTATCTTGTCAATTATAGTTCATAACATTTCCTAAATCCATCCAAAATAACTGGAATGAACTCTGCATTCTCTTGACTTAGGGGTTCATCTTCTTACCCCTTCCAGAATATTTATGTGAGAAATTACCTATTGGTTTCAACAGGATATGAGAGGATGCTGTTAGGATCTGTCAGAACAACACATGACAAAGGAAGGGATCTCTGTGCTGTCAATTAGGCTAAAAGACACAAACCTACATTGGTTGGTTCTTGTCCTTCATTATCAAAAAAAAGATCAAAATGACATCACTATATTTTAGACAAATTTCAGTCTGTCAGACTATGACTGATCAGATCAGTTATAGCTTGGAATGCCCTATCAGAAGTCAGGCACAAATAGTCCATGTGAACACCTGGTATTGGTACTATAAACTTACACCTGCCACATCTCCTTCTAGCTGCTACAATTCTGTTCCTCTCATACAATGCAGTACCCTCACTGATGAGGTGCCATGCTGGGCAGTCCTGTGCCAATATCTCCAGTGCTGTACAATCAATTCCAAAGCTCCTAAGAGGGATCTTCAGGGTATCCTGGTATTACTTCTTTTGACCCTCTTGTTGAATGCTTGCCCTGTGTGAGTTCTCCATAGAATAGTATTTTTGGCAAGCATACATCTGGCATTCTAACAACATGACCAGTCAATCCATTGTAATTGCACTCTCAGTAGTAATTTTGGAATGCTAGGCAGCTGAGTCTCTGAAGTTGAGAAGCAACAAAATTTGGATTGATTCTCTGCTGCTTGTGTTAATTTTGGTCTAACAATTAACACCAAGAAAACACAAGTGCTTTGTCAGCCAGCACCACATCATCCATAGAACCATCAATTATAGCAAATGGAGAAGTTGAGTACTATGGACAAGTTCACTTATATTGGCAGTGTCCTTTCTAAGGAAGTACACATTGACAATGAGGTTGAGGGGTAGGTGGCCCAGTGGATAGAACACTGGCCCTGGAGTCACGAGTACCTGAGTTCAAATCCAGCCTCAGACACTTAATAATTACCTAGCTGTGTGCCCTTGGGCAAGTCACTTAACCCCATTTGCCTTGCAAAAATCTAAAAAAAAAAATAAAAACAGACAATGAGGTTGACACTCCTAATGCCAGAACCAATAACCTCAGTATTTGGGAGGCTCCAAAAGAAAGTGTGGGAATGAAGAGGTATTAGATTGACTACTAAACTGATGGTCTACAGAGCTGTTATATTGACCTCACTGCTATTTGTTTGTGAAACTTGCAGTCTACCAGTTCCTTGTCAGGAAATTGAATCGCTTCCATTAGAATTGTCTTAATAAGACTCTGAAAATCACCTGGCAGGAAAAGACAAGCCTACATGTAGGAATATGGAAGTGAGATAAAAGGAAAGATAAAAGAATTGACCTCAAGGAAGAGTTCTTCCAGTCAGACCTCATGACATCTGAGCCAAGAGGAGGCTGAAACCAGCTCAAATGAGTCAGGGGCTGATCCAGAGTCTCTGATCCTTCACAAGTACATATGTTTAATTAGTTTCATGCAAATTAATTCATACACCCCCTCTGATGATTGAGGTTCATCAGCATAGCATACATTGTATGACCCATTAGATCAAAACTATTCTATAATTCTAATGAATTTTTTCAGACCTTAGAGAAGATGACCTTTGTTCCCGAATTAACATCAGATAAAAAGAGTCATTTTTAGGAAATGATATTCTACAGAGATAGTATCATCCACACCATTATCATTAATAACTAGCATTTAAAAATTTGCAAAACATATTATATATAATATCATTTCATCTTCAAAATAACCCAATGAGGTGAGTGCTTTTACTATGCCCATTTTATAGTTGAGGAAACAGACAGAGATCAAATCTTGCTCTTGGGTCTTGCACAGGATCAGACAGCTAATAAGGGTCTATAGTGGAATTGAAAACAGGATTTTCTGACCCCAGGTCCAGCATTATATCCACTTTGCACCAGCTATTGCTTACCTCTTGCTTATTAAGCATAAGGAATAAACTTAATGGTTGGCCTATAAGACAAAGACAAACTACTCTTAGCCCTAATGGGACTTATTTTCATGGAAGGGATAGTGGAGAGGAATATTAGCTGCCACCTAGAATATTATAATTTTTCCTTAAAATCAGGTAAAGATGGTAGAGTAGCATGAACCAGTATGACTGAACTCCCACAGATAAATTCCTCCAGGCAGATCTAAAAAGTGCATCAAACTGAATTTTGACAGAGGAAAGCAGAAAAAAATAGCATGAGTCATTTATTTATCCCAAGTCAGTATAAAGACAGGGACAAGGAGATCTGCAAACAACAGGGACAAGTTAAGTAGGAGTTAGCTACTGAAAGCACTCTAGCTCTCAGAGAGAGGCTGTGTACCAAGACTAGAGAAGGAAAAAAAAACACAGAGGATGTCCCCAGACAATATAGGCATACTGAAATATGTACAAGTGCAAACTGGCAGCTTGATTATCTATTACCTAATTTAAGGTCATCGATCCAGGAATATTGTGAAGGAGATGTTCAAGGGACTGGAGTTCCTAAGAAAAGAGACCCTGGGAAGTATGTGGGGAAAAGACTTGTCCAATCTGCATATTTAAAAATGCTTTGCACATAGTGGGCATTTTAAAAATAATTTTAATCAAAGGAGAATTGACCAGCCAAGAAAAGGGCATCAGATATGACCATTAATGACCACTGGTATGTTTTAGAGGGTATTTATAGTTGAGCAACAAGGGCTAAAACCAGAAATTTGTATTTTGATTTTTCCACAACTTCTTCAATATTAGTCATAGCAGTCAGTTTGATAGGAATGAAGTGGCATCTCAGTGTTGTATTGATTTGCATTTAACTAGAGAAGTTTTTTCATATGATTTTAGATAGCTTTGATTTCTTCATTTGAAAACTGCCTGATCATATCCTTTGTCCATTTGTCAGTTGAGTAGTGACTTGTATTCTTATAACTTTGTGATACAAAACTTTTATATCAAAGGTACTAGTGGAAATTTTTTTCTTACTTTTCCACTTCAGCTTTTTTTTTACATTGGCTTTATTTGTGTAAAATCTTTTTAAATTTAATGTGATCAAAATTATTCATTTTATATCTCACAAGTTTGGTCATAATTTTTCCCCTTATCTATAACAGATAAAGATGACAGGTAAAACTATCACAGGTTCCCCTACATTGCTTTTTATCATCTTTGAAAGCTAAATCATGTACCCATTTTGACCTTATCTTGGTATACAGGGAAAGAAATTGATCTACACTTAGTTTCAGCCATATTGTTTTCCAGATTTCTCAGAAAATTTTGTCAAAATAATGAGATCTTGTTTCAAAAACTTGGGTCCTTGCATTTATCAAACACTAGATTACTATGACTGTTTTTTAAAGTGTAAAATCTATTTTTAATAGATTTAATAGATTTAATCTATTCCATAGATTCACTACTCTATTTCTTAGAAAGTATCATATTATTTTGATGATTACCATTTTATAATACAGTTTAAGGTCTGCTACAGTTAGGCCACCTTTCTTCACATTACTTTTTTCATTAATTCCCTGGAGCCTTTTATTCTACTGATGAATTGTTATAATTTTTCTCTAGCTTTGTAAGATAAGTTGTTTTGTAATTTGATTGTATGGCACAGAATAAGTAAATTAATTTAGATAAAATTATCATTTTTATTATATTGGATTGCCCTATCCCATAAGCAAAGCATATTTACCCAGTTCTTTAGATTTATGAAGCATTTTGGAATTATGTTCATATAATTTCAGAGTTTATGTAGGAATGTAGAGTCCCAAGTATTATTGTCTACTATTGTCTATAATTATTTTAAATGAAATCACTCTTTCTATCTCTTGATGCTGAACTTTGTTGATAATATATGGAAATGTTGAAGAATCCATGACTTCCCTGAAGTTATTTCAAGTAGTTTATTAATTGATTTTGTAGGATTTTCTGAGTATAACATTATATTTGCCTATTCTATTTCCTTCAATTCTTTTCCTTTTCTTATTGGAATGGCTAAAATTTCTATTACAATATTGAATAATGGTGGTGATAATAGGCATTTCTGCCTTAATTTGTCTTATTGTAAATACTTTTAACTTATCGATATTAAAGACAATGATTGTTGATGGTTTTGATACTACTTATCATTTTAAGAATTTATTCATATGCTTTCTAGTATTTTTGATAGAAATGTATGTTGTATTTTGTCAAAAACATTTTCTAGGACTTTTGTCCAAAATGGCAGAGAGAAGCAGTCCCAGTGCTAAGGTCTCCTGATCTTCCATCATTTATAATATGAAATAAACCTCTTTATAGAAATCCAATAGAAAAAACCCAGAAAGAGAAACTAGGAGAAGAACATCTACCTTGAGGTCTGTCTTTGGGGATTGTGGGTAAACTGGGCCCAGGGAGAAGAGAGCCAGCAGGGGCAGGGTGAGACCAGGACTAACCTAAGATCAGCCCCAGGGGCTTTGACTGTGGGAGCTGTGGTCTGAGAACCAACTGGGGAGCAGAGGCTTTGGCTGTGGGACTGAGGGTCTGAGATTTACCAGCAAGGACAGGAGGGAAAGTTCCAGCCTCTGGCACCCCTTTGCTGGCTGGCCCACAAGGAGTTACTAAACCCAGTGAGTAAAGTCTCTAGCATTCCCTACTGGCTAGCCCACTTGGAATTACTAAAACCTGTTAGTAAAGCCCTGCCTTGAGGGATCCCAACACCAAACCTCTGTGAACCATTCCCTTACCCAACATAAGATCTTAGGAAAATGAAAAAAGCCATCAGAAAGGGGTTTCATAGAAAAAATCCTAGAAGTAATAGACCCTAACTCTGAGAGACCTAGAACCTCTGAAGAGAATATGATTTGGTCTCTGGCAAAGAAAGACATCCTTGAAGAAATAAGGAAGGAGTTTAATAATAAATTGGAAAATTTGGGAAAAGAAACCCAAGAGAAGGCTAACACCTTGTAACAACAAAACAAACCCTTGGAAAATACAATTGGACACATTAAAAAAAAATAATTCTTTCAAAACCTCAACTGGTCAAATAGAAAACTCTTTTAAAAATAGAATTGACCAATTGGAAAAGGAATTACAAGAAGAAAATGAAAAAAATTCTTCTCTAAATAAAAGAATGGGGTCTGTGGAAATCAATGACTCCATGAGACAATGAGAATATGTTAAAGAAAACCAAAAAATAAAAAAAATAGAAGAAAATGTAAAATACCTCATCAGCAAAACCATCGCCCTCTAGAATATACCAAGGAGAGATAACCTAAGAATTACTGGTCTTCCTGAAAACATTGAAGAGACAAAAAGCTTGGATTTAATATTATAGGATTTAGTGATGGAAAATTGTCCTGATATCATCGAACCACAGGGGAAAATAGCTATCAAAAGAATATATAAATCCCCTTTAGAAGGGGATCCCAAAATGAAAATGCCAAGGAATATTGTTGTCAAATTCCAGAACTATCAGATAAAAGAGAAAATCTTGCAAGCAGCCAGGAAGAAACAATTTAGATATGAAGGAACCACAGTATTATGCATGACCTGGCTGCATCAACATTAAGGGATCAAAGGGCCTGGAATGCAATATTCTAAAAAGCAAGGGAGCTTGGAATGGAGTTAAGAATTCATTATCTGGCAAAACTGAGTCTTTTCTTCCAGGGCAAAAGATGGATATTTAATGAAATATGAGGCTTCCAACAATTCTTGATGAATAAAAAGAACTTAATAGAAAATTTGGACTTCAAAAAGGACACTCAAGAGACAAATGAAAAGGTTAAAAAAATGAGGGAGTAATAAAAGAAAAAAAAACCTCTGTCCACTAAGATGAAACTGGCTATATCTGTACCTGGGAGAAAGACTTTAATAACTCTTGAGAATTGTAACTCTATTAGAGAGAATATACTTGGCCAGAAATGAAAGCACTCATGACTTATTCGAGAAACTGATATCCAATAAGAAGAAACTGGCTTTATTCCTAACTGGGAGAAAGATTCTCATAACTCTACAAGAACTGTCACTCTATTAGAGAGAATATACTTAACTAGAAGTGATGGACACACATGACTTTTCTGTGACTCAAATAGAAATATTTAAAAACTATACCTCCTTAAAAAGGGGGACAGTAAAGATATGGGAGAAGGATGAGACAGAATGGGGTAAATCACATTACATTAAAAGGTACAAAGGACCTATTGCAGTAATAAGGGAAGAATGGAGGAAGTAAGAAGCATCTGAATCTTAGGCTCATCAGATTTGGCTTAAAATTAACATACTTACAATCAGTTAAGAAACTTATCTTACCTTTCAAGGATTAAAAGGAGGAAAGGGGGAAAGGGGAACCAACAGAAGGAAGAGAAGGAAGAATGGGCAAAGGGAAAGGGGAAAAAGAGGAGGGGGTGTGATATAGGAGGGCAAACAGACTGAAAATGGTGGTATTCAGGAATAAAATAATGGAGAATATGGATAAAGGGAGAAAAGGGGAAAAATGCAAACAGAGGGAAGATGACATGGAGGGCAATAAAGAGTTAGTAATTATAACTTTGAATGTGAATGGGATGAGCTCTTCCTTTAAACATAAATGAATAGCACAATGGATTAAAAACCAGAATCCTAAAATATGCTGCTCACAAGAAACTCCTTTGAAGCAGAGAGATACATATAAAGTAAAGATAAAAGGTTGAAGTAAAATATATTTTGCTTCAGGTGAAGTGAAAAAACGAGTAACAATCCTTAAATCAGACAGCAGCAAAAATAGATATCATCAAAAGAGATAAGGAAGGAAACTATTCAATACTTAATAAGTATGTATCCAATGGTATAGCATCCAAATACTTAGAGAAGTAGTAGGAGTTACAGGAAGACATAGATAGCAAAACTCTCCTAGTGGGAGACCTCAAACTCCTGCTCTCAGATTTAGATAAATGTAACCATAAAATAGACAAGGAGGAAGTTAAGGAGGTAAATAGATTCTTATTAAACCTAAACTTCATAGGCTTATGGAGGAAATTGTTTAGGGATGGAAAGGAATATACTTTCTTTTCTTCACTACATGGCACTTACCCAAAAATTGACCATATACTAGGGCATAAAAACCTAATAATCAATTGGTAGAAAGGCAGAAATAGTGTTTAAATCTTTCTCAGATCATAATGCAATAAAAATCACATGCAATATTGTACCAGGGAGATATAGACCCAAAACTAATTGGAAACTAAATAACCTCATTTTAAAGAATGAGGAGATCAAACAACAAATTAGAGAAAGAATTCATTATTACATCCTAGATAATGACAATAATAAAACAACTTACCAAGTCCTATGGGATATTCTCAAGGCAGCTGTCAGATATATCTTTAAATGTTTATCTGAATAAATTAGAGTAAGAGGAAATCAATGAACTAAATATGCAACTAAAAAATAGAGAAAGAACAAATTAAAAACCCCCAATTAAACTGCAAATTAGAAAATCTAATAATGAAAGGAGAAATTAATAAAATTGAATGCCAGAAAAAATATTGAACTAATAAATAAAACCAAGAGCTGGTTTTATGAAAAAAACAATAAAATAGATAAACCTCTCATCAATTTGATGAAAAAAAAAGAAAGAAGAAAACCAAATTGCTAGTATAATAAATGAAAAAGGTGAACTCACCACTAATGAGGAGGAAATTGAAGTAAAAATTCTGAATTATTTTGCCCAACTCTATGTCAATAAATTTGATAAACTAAATGAAATGGATGAAATATTTTCAAAAATATAAATTGCCAAGGTTAAATGAAGAGGAAATTAAATACCTAAACAGCCCTATCTCAGAAAAAGTAATTCAACAAGCTATTTTTGAACTCCCTAAGAAAAAGTCTCCAGTTCCAGATGGATTCACAAGTGAATTCTATCAAACATTTAAGGAACAATTGGTTCCAATTCTATATAAACTCTGGAAAGATAGGGGAAGATGGAGCTGTGTCTAATTTTTTCTATGACACCAATATGGTACTGATACCTAAACCAGGAAGAATTAAAATAGAAAAAGAGAATTATAGACCTATATCCATGATGAATATTTGATGCAAAAATCCTAAATAAAACCTTAGCAAAAGGGCTACAACTAGTTATCACTAGGGTAATACATTATGATCAAGAAGGATTTATCCCAGGTATACAAGTTTGGTTCAATATAGGCAAACTTTCAGTATAATTAATTATATCAATAACATACCAATCACAAATCATATGACTATATCAATAGATGTTGAAAAAGCTTTTGACAAAATAAGCACCCATTTTTCCTAAAAACACTAGAGATTAGGAATAAATGGATTGTCCCTTAGAATAATAAACAATATCTACCTGACACCATCACCAAGCATTATATGCAATGGGAATTGGCTAGAGGCATTCCCAATATGATCAGGGGTGAAACAAGTATGCCCATTATCACCACTACTAATCAGTATTGTATTAGAAATGTTAGCTTTGGCAATGAGAGAAGAAAAAGAAATTGAAGGAATTAGAATTAGGACGAAAGAGACAAAACTCTCACTCTTTGCACATGACATGAAGGTATACCTACAGAATCCCCAAAAAATCATTTAAAAATCTACTAGAGGGGTGGCTGGGTGGTGCAGTGGATTAAGCATTGGTCCTGGAGTCAGGAGTACTTGGGTTCAAATCCGGTCTCAGACACTTAATAATTACCTAACTGTGTGGCCTTGGCCAAGCCACTTAACCCCATTTGCCTTGCAAAAATCCTAAAAAAAAACCCAAAACAAAACAAAAAAAACCTACTAGAAATAATTAGCAACTTTTGCATGGTCCCAGAATACAAAATAAGTCATCAGTCCTCAACATTTCTATATATGAACATCAAGATACAGCAGAAAGAAATAGAAAGAGAAATCACTTTCAAAGGAACTTTAGACAATATAAAATATCTGGGAGTCTACCTGCCTAGGCAGACTCAAAAGCCTTTGGAAAAAAATTACAAAACACTTCTCATACAAATAAAATTAGATTTGAATAACTGGGCAAATATCAACTCCTCATGGATAGGTTGAGCTAATATAATAAAAATGACAATTATACCAGAATTAAACTCCTTCTTTAGTCCCCTACCAATCAAAATTCCAATAAATTATTTTAATGAGTTAGAAAAAATTTGGAAGCAAATTCATATGGAGAAATAAAAAGTTGAGAATCTCCAGGAATTTAATGAAAAAAGTGCAAAAGAAGGTGATTTAGCCTTACTTGAGCTAAAATTATATTATAAAGCATGAGTCTTCAAAACTGTC
Organism: Macrotis lagotis; assembly: GCF_037893015.1. NCBI lineage: Eukaryota > Metazoa > Chordata > Mammalia > Peramelemorphia > Peramelidae > Macrotis > Macrotis lagotis. Next base: position 99,478,282 of record NC_133666.1, read on the forward strand.
TAGTACTGTTTAAGAAGTAAAGTGGTGAATTAGTGGTATAAACTATGTACAATAGCAGGAATTGATTATAGTAATTATAGTAATATGCTGTTTGATTAAACCCCAAAACTCCATCTATTGAGATAAAAACTCTCTTCAATAAAAATTTTTGGGAAAATTAGAAATTAGTATGACAGAAACTTGGATTACAAAATTCCTCATGTGGGGACAGGATTTAGACATAAAAAAATATTATAAGCAAAGTAGGAGATCAAGGAATAGTTTCCCTGTCAGATCTATGGAAAATGAAGCAGTTTATGACCAAGGAAGAGATGGAGAATATCATTAAAAATACTAGACAATTTTGATTACATTAAATTTAAAAGCTTTTGCACAGATAAAACCAATGAAACCAAGGTCAAAAGAAATGAAGTAAATTTGGAAACAATTTTTACAACTAATATTTCTGACAATGGACTCATTTCTAAAATATACAGATAACCGAGTCAAATTTTTCAAAGGACAATCCATTCCCCAATTGACAATTGGTCAAAGAATATGCAAAGACAATTTACAATTTATAAATCAAAACAATTCATAGTCTTATGAAAAATCGCTCTAAATCCCTAATTATTAGAGAAATGCTAATTAAAGCATCTCTGATGTACCACCTCACAGCTCTCAGACTGGACAATACAACCAGAAAGGACAATAATCAATGTTGGAAGGGATGTGGGAAATCTGGGACACTAATACATTGTTGTTTGAGCTGTGAACTCATCCAACCTTTCTGGAAAGCAATTTAGAATTACATCCAAAGGGCAGCAAAAATGTGCATACCATTTGATCCAGCAATATCACTATTGGGTACATACCCTGGAGAATTATGTAAAAGGGTAAAAACATCACTTATATCAAAACATTCTTAGCTGCCCTGTTTGTGGTATCAAATAACTGGAAACTCAGTGAATGTTCTTCAATTGGTGAATGGCTTAACAAACTGATATGTATGTGATGGAGCACTATTGTTCTGTTAGAAACCAGGAGCGATGGAAATTCAGGGAAGCCTGGAAGGATTTGCATGAACTGATGCTGAGGCTTAGCAAAATCTACAGAACCAGAAGAATATTTTACACCCTAACAGCAACATGGGGGTGATGATGATCCTTAATGGACTTGCTCATTTCATCAGTGCAACAATCAGGCACAATTTTGGGGTATCTGCAATGGAGAATACCATCTGTATCCAGAGAAAGAATTGTGGAGTACAAAGACCTTTTATTAAAAAACAACCGCTATTTTATTATATGATTTTGCTATCTCTTATACTTTATTTTTCTTCCTTAAGGATATGATTTCTCTCTCATCACTTTCAACTTAGATCAATGCATGCCATGGAAACAATGTAAAGACTAAAAGACTGCCTTTGGGGGGGGGGGTTGGGGGAGGGAAGTGATATAAGGGGGGGAAATTGTAAAATTCAAAATAAATAAAATCTTTCTAAAAAACATTTTCTTCATCTGATTTCTGTTTCTGTTGGTTTTGTTACTGATATGGTCAATTATGTCGATAATTTTTCTGATATTGAATCAACTGGGTATTCCTGGTATAAATCCCATCTGCTCATAGTGTATATGTGATAGTGATATTTCATTTTAATCTCCATGCTAGGATTTTATTTAAAATATGTGTATCAATATTCGTTAGGAAAATTGGACTATAGTTTTGGCTCTATATGTTTTGATTCTTCCTGAAGTAAGTATAAGCACTATTTTTGTATCATAAAAACAATTTGATAAGACTACTTCTTTGCTTATCCTTTCAAACAGCTCATTTAAAATAGAAATATATTGTTTTCAAAATGTTTGGAAGAATTAACTTATAAAGCCATCTAACTCAGGGGATTTTTTTTTAAATTAAGGAATGCAATAATGGCGTGTTCAAATTCTTTTTCCTAAAATAGACTCAAGTATGCTTTTCTTCTGTTAATCTGAATAACTAAAATTTTTGAAAATGTCCATTCATATTTGCTTTGATTGTCAGATTTTTTTTAACAGGGAATTTTTAATTTTATTTTTTTTTAGTTTTTCATATTTATTTCAAAGGTTTGTTTTCTCTATTTTATAGAGATAAACATAAAGAGATATAAATTTTCTCCAAGTACTTCTTTGGTTGCCTCCCATAAATTTTGATATATTGTTTACTTACTATAATTCTCTAATGAAATTTTTGATCTTTGCTATGATTTGTTCTTTGATCTACTCATTCCTCAGGATTTAGGTGATTTTGTTTTTAATTAATTGTTAATCTTTCTTTTCATAGTCCTTTATTGAATACAGTTTTATTAAATCAAGATCTGAAAAGGATGCATATAATATTTCTGCTTTTCAGTATTTTTGATTGTGAGAATTTTATGGTAATAATTTTATATGTACTAATTCATGGTCAATGTTTGTGTAGGTGCCATGTGTTGCTGAGAATATATATACATATATATATATATATGTATATATATATATATATATGTATATATATTCCTTTCTAGCTCATTCAGTTTTTGACTCTGTTCTATAATGTCTAACTTTTCTAAAATTCCATCCATCTCCTTAACTATTTTTATTGATATTTTAATTTTCCAAATACATGTTATGAAAGTTTTTCAACATTCATCCATATGCCTATGTATATTTTTAAGTTACAAAACTTCCTTCTACCCTCCTTTCCCATCCCCCACCCTTTAGTGGCATACAGGTAGGTTAATATTGTGCATTCATATTTGTGTTAAACATGTTTACAGATTAGTCATTTTTGGTATGAGGAATTAAGTTTAAGGGAAAGGAATACATAAGAGTATTTTTAAAAGGGAATGTAGTATTCAACATATCCTGAAGGATTTTTAAAATTTTGTTTTGTTTTTCTTCTGTATGGGGATAGCATTGTACATAGCCAATCTAAGAGGGTTATGCTAGCTCTCTGAACTGCTGAGAATAGTTATATGCATCAGGGTTCATCATCTCACAATATTGTTGTTAATTTGTACATTGTTCTCTAGGTTCTGCTCTCTTTGCTTAGCATTAGATCCTGTAATTCATTCCATGTTGCTCTAGAGTCCAACTATTTATGGTTCCTTATAGAGCAATAGCATTCAGTAATATTCATGTACCATTCCCCAAATGATGGGCATCCCCCAATTTCTAATTCTTTACCACTACAAAAAGAGTTGCTAAGAATATTTTGGAAGTGGGATTTTTCCCCCCTTTTTTAAGATTTTTTTCTGGATTTAGGCCTAAAGTTGGAATTCCTGGGTCAAAGGATATGAACAGTATTATTGCTCTTTGGGCATGTTGTTCTCCATAATAGTTGGATCCATTCACAGCTCCACCAGTAATGCATTAATATTTCCATTCTCCCACATCCTCTCCAACATTGAACATTTTCTTTTTTTTTTGTCATTTTAGCCAATCTGATAGGTGTGAGGTGATACCTCATATTTGTTTTAATTTACATTTCCCTAATCAATAATGATTTGCAGCATTTTTCATATGATCATATATAGCTTTAATTTCTTCATTTGAAAACTGTGCATTCATATCCTTTGACCATTTTCATTTTGGAATGATTTGCAATCTTATAAATTTGCTGCAATTCTCTATATAGTTTAGAAATGAGACTTTTATCAGAACTCCTATTTGTGAAGATTATTTCTCAGCTTTCTGCTTTCCTTCTGATTTTGGTGGCATTGATTTCATTTGTGCAAAGACTTATTGATTTAATATAGTCAAAATCATTCATTTCACAGTTTATAATGTTTGGTCATAAATTTGTACCCATTCCATAGATCTGAGTATTTCTTGGTCTATTAATTTACCTATGGTATCACAATTTATGTCTAAATCCTATACCCATTTGGACCTTATTTTGATAGATATAGGGTGTGAGATGTGGGTACAATCATGTTTAATGTATTTCTATAGAAGTCATTTTTTTGTGAAAGAAGAACAAGAACTAAAAGAGAAAAAAATCAAGAGAAAGAAAATATAACATAAAACAAGTTTGACCCTGCAATGCTACTACTAGGACTTAACCCAAAGAGATCTTAAAAAGGGGGGAAAGATCCACCTGTACAAAAAATACAACAGTCTTTTTTTTAGAGGCAAAGAGTTGGAAATTAAGGGCATGCCCATCAGTTGGGGAATGGCTGAACAAATTATGGTGTATCAGTGTGATAGAGTACTATTGTTTTATAAGAAATCATGAAGAGGCAGACCCCAGAAAAACCTGTAAAGACTTGCATGAACTGATGCAAGAACTGAGCAGAATTTGAAGAACATTAATGTGTACATTAACAGCAACTCTGTGAGATGATCAATTATGATTGACTTAGCTCCTTTCAGCAGTACAGTGATCAATGCCAAGTCTAAATGACTTGAGATGGAAAATGTCATTCACATCCAGAGGAAAAATTAACCATGGAATATAAATGCAGACTAAAGCATACTATTTTCACTGTTTAAAACTTGTTTTATGTTTTATTTTTCCCCCCTCTTGATTTTTTCCCCCTTTCATTCTTATTCTTCTTTCACACAATGACTAATTTGGAAATCCATTAAACATGACTGAACATTTAGAACCTATATCAAATTACTCACTGTCATGGAAAGGAAGGAGGGAAAGAAGGGAAGTAGAAAAATATGGAACTCAAAAGCTTTCAAAAATGAATATTGAAAACAATTTTTTGCATGTCATTGGAAAAATTAAAATAAAATAACATTTAAAAAATAATTGAAGGTCTTTGTCCTGATCATTTGCAGAAATTGTTTTTGAACAAAATTGTTAAATTTAACCTCTAAGTGTTTACATCTTGTTTATTTTTTCTAGAATTGATCTGTTGATTCCTTAAATTAGCATTTCATTTTCAAAGTTCTAGATAATTCTTTCCTTTTATTCTTGCATTATTTGTTAAATTTTGTCCTATTCTGCTCTTCTGAGAGAACTATAATTTTTAGGTTCATTCTATACTTCCTAACTTTGAGATTTTTATGGTTTGCTTGCCTTGGGGCAGCTAGATGGTACAGTGGATAGAGCATCATCTCTGAAGGCAGGAAGATTTGAATTCAAATATGGTTTCAGACACTTAATAATTACCTAGCTATGTGGCCTTGGGCAAGTCACTTAACTCCATTGCCTTACCAAAAAAAAAAAACCACCCAACCCTAAACTTTTTATGTAACTGCTTTTTCTCCTCTCCTTCTGGATTATTGTTCATTTCTATGTATTTTCACATCTAGTATATTGTTCCCTCTTGTTTCTTTAGTGAGACTGTCATCATATAGTACTATGTTTCTATTTTGGCCAATAACTTTGTTGGGCAGATCATAAATTCTGACATCAAAATTCTCATTTCTCCATTGAACCACTCAGGAACCACTTATTGTGGTTCCATATTCTCACCAAATTCCACAGGATGTTCTGTTTCATTATGTGTTGATAATTTTTCTTTGTTTTATACTATTTATTCCTAAACATCTAAAATCTAGATCTGGAGGTCATATTTCTTTCTGCTCTTAATGATTGATTGCTTTATGTAAAAAACTTTTTAATTCTCTTCTTCCTGAGATCTTTGTAATTTCAGTCTTTTATTCCACCCCCCCCCCCAATTCATCTTTTTCTGAGTCTCTGACTCTCTCCCTTTTTATGATAGTTTCCTTAGATGGCTAAATTTCAAAGCACCTCAAATTCCTCCCATGGTGGGCAATTTATGGCTCAGCAGCCTCCTTTTGTGCTTCAGGTGACATCTGGGTGGACATAACTGGATCCAGCTGGATCCTGGGCATATTCCCTTAGGCTTAGGACAATACTGCACAGCCTACCATACACACCCTATCCTGTCCCACTGTACCATTCTTTTCATTCTCTGTCCAAGCTCCAGCTGTTCAGAGAGCTGTCATGCTGGTGCTATGGAGTTTATTTTTATAATCTGAGTCTCTGAAGCTCTGGGAGAGGAGATTGAGTAGGATGTGATGTTGAGCTCTATTTTAACACCAGGCACATGTCATGCCCCTTTTCTTTTATTCTCAAGCTCTCCTGCAGTGATCTTTTGCAGCTCAGAATGTTGCCTTCAAGTGATGTTGGCTTTGTGTCCTGAACAAGCTTCTGTAGTCTGGTATGCTGCAAAGGCACTAGTTATCGCCCCTGTCCTGAGCAAACTTTCACATCTAGTCCAAGGGATCTCTAGGTTACTGAAGAGACAGAAGAGACCAGGCTGAATGGTTAGATTTTTTTTTCCTTGCCCATGATGGTCACATGGAGAATGGGGTAGGGGTGCTAAGTGTGTCCACATTGAAATCAATTCACTGGTTTATTTTTTTTGTTTTTATTTTCCCAATTGTATTTCATGAGTTCTAAATCATAGAGAGAGTTGAAAGGGTTTTTTTTTATTTGTTTTTTAACTTTTGGTGCATAATTTCTGTTTCAGAGAAATTTAAGAGGCAAAGCTTATGACAAAAAATATCTAGTCTTCTATGTTATTTATAAGATGATCTGGAAATGATCTCTTAATTTTTTCTTGTTGCTTGTAGATGTTTTATTTTTATTCATTTTAAACTTGTTATTTATTTTTAACATCCTTTTCTTTCATGTTTTAGGTTCAAATTCTCTCCCTCAATCCCACTCCCTCCTTCTTGTACCGAACATACAAGTAATATATCAATTGTACATTAGAAATCATGCAACACATTTTCAAATTATCCATGTTGAAAAAAAAAGGGCAAGAAATATCAAAATGGTGAGAGAATTAAACTTTAATTTGAGTTTTCTCTCAGGAGAGAGCCCTTTGGATTCACCTGGAACATTATATTGAACAGTTGTACCCAAATCTTTCACAGTTGATAATCTCATCATTACAACGTTGTTCTTACTCTGCCCAATAATTCTCTGTTTCTTCTCACTTCACATTGCTTCAGTTCCTTCAGTTACCATGTTTTTCTGAAGCCACCTTACTTGTTCAGTTATTGCCCAATTGATGAGCATCCTCTCAGTGTTCAACTCTTTGATACCACAAAAGAACCACTATAAATATTTTTGTAGATATAAATTCTTTTGCTTTGTCTGTGATTTCTTTTGGATATAGACTTAGCAGTATTTCTGGGTCAAAGAAGATACATAGTTTTATAGCCCTTTGAGTCTAGTTCCAAATTATTCTCTGCAATGGAGGAACTAATTCACTAGTCCACCAAAAATGCATTAGTGTACTGCATTATTTTTCCCTCATCACCTCCAATATTTGTCATTTCTGATGTTTGAGGCAGTATTTTAGAATTGTTTTAATTTGCATTTCCCTAATGTGTAGTGTTTTAGGGCATTTTTTATGACAGTTGATAGTTTTGGTTTCTTCTTCTATTTAGAGCCTTTAACTATTTGTCTTCTGGGGAATAATTCTAATTTTTGTAAATCTGACTTACTTCTATACTCAGAATATATCTGAGAAATGAGGCCTTTATTCCAGAAATTTGCTGAAATTTTTTGGGTGTTACTTCATTGCCTTTGCTTCTTTTTATGAAAATATAGTTTCCATGATTTTTCTTTTTTTACTTAAGTCTGTTTTTGATATTTTGCTTTGTCTATGATCATAGATGCCACTCCCAGTCCTTTTTAGTTTAGCTAAACACATTAGACTCTACTCCTTTATTTTAACTGTTTTTTTGTTTGTTTTGTGTGACTTGTAAACTTATTGGATTCTTGTATCTAATTCATTCTATCTGATTTTTATGAGTTCATCTAATTCACAATCACAACTATAACTTTGTATTTTCCTTCATAATTTTATTCTGGCTTCTTCTCTCTCTTTTTTTAATCCTATCCTTCCTCAAAAGTCTATTTTCCTTCTCTTCAATGACTTCTTTAATTTATGCTTCCTTTTCACCCCTCCCCCACCTTTCTTTTATATTCCCTTTCCCTCCCATTTCCCTATTGGGAAATTTTTGTTAATTACATTTTTATGCACATGTGTGTGTGTATGTGTGTGTGTGTGTGTGTGTGTTTCTTAAAATTTAATGATATGAAAGTGCCTTTTTGATTATTACTTTCAAGTAATTGAAAATAATTTTTAAGTTTTCTCTCCTGGATCTATTTTCCAGATCAATTATTTTTCCAATGAGATATTTCACATTTTTGTTTGTTTTTTTAAATTCCTTTACTTAGTTTTATTCTAGGGGGTCATTGCCCTAAATTTTGGGCTTTTTTCCAGTTGCTGTTTTCAGAGTAGCTTTGTGGGTTTCAAGATTAAATGCCTCCAAGGTCATGTGATCCTAGTGGTATGGTCACTGTTCTATTACAGTATACCCTGGGTTTTACCCAGGAAGGTCTCTTAATCCCCTACAGAGGCAAACACAAGAGCCATGCTCTCTTGTGATTGTGATTGACCACCAGCTTGCATTTTTTTTTTTTTTGCCCTGGACCTGTAACCCAGATTTTGTATATGGGAAAAAGAGTTTCCAATCAGTGATAGCTATACTCAGTTCTGTCCAAGGGTCTTCTACAGTCTATTTTTGATCAGTTCTTTGTCTTCTCTACCATTCTGGAAGGCCCATAAAAGCTGCTACTGCTGCCATAGTCACCAGGTATTTCTGTATGTGGTGGCTCCTCATAGAGACTTCTATCCCCAGGGTTACCAACTTTTCTTTGACCACCTAAGCTTTCTTAGTCTGGAAAAAATGTCACACCCTGACCTTTTATTAGCTCTGCCACTCCAAAATTTTAATTGAGGCATTATTTTAGAATTTTTTGGAAGGGAATGTTGAAAAAATTCAGTTGGACTGCCATTAATCTGCTATCTTGATTTCGCCCTTTCCTACTGCTCTTTCTTAATGTAAATTATCTGTTGTAAGAACCATCTAACAAAATTATAAAATCATACATTTAGAACTCTAAAAGACTTTTATCTCATTTACCCCAACTCTTTCCTATTATAGATAGAAATTTAGAAAACTAGGTTGTGATTTGCTAATGTCACACAGATAATAAGAATAGCATGAATTTGAACTCAGTCCTCTTACAACAAATACAGAATATTTTTTACCCTACATTCCAATTTGTCCTACCATGATTTGGAAGTAGCTTACATTATTTCATGTTAAATTCAGAAATTTTCATATAGGAAAACATAAAATAAATTTTGATTATTCTATGCTTTTGCATTTTTCCCTCCTTGCAGAGGGCACAAATAGGCTTGTTATAATCTTTTCTAAAGCTTTCTTCACTTTTCTTATTCAACAATTGTCTATGCTTGAGTATCACTCTGTTTTTTTTCTTGTCTTATATGTCCCAAAACAGCCAAGTCCATTGAATCTTAGAAACCTTGAAATTCCATTGTAAACAAAGTCAACAAATTATGGAATGTGTGTGAGAAATTTGCTGAAGTATGAAGTTCATGGAAAGGAGTAGTATAAGATTAGACTGAAAGAAAAGATGACACTAGTTTGTTAAAAGACTTAAATAAAAGTTTAAAAAATTTGGTTATTCAGAAGGCAATATGGTGAATGAGTTCTATTCTGGGAAATGACATTATCAAAACTGTGCATCAGGGAAATAAAATTATGCAGTTTAATTGACGGATTTAGCAAATTTTTTTTTAGGTTTTTGCAAGGCAAATGGGGTTAAGTGGCTTGCCCAAGGCCACACAGCTAGGTCATTATTAAGTGTCTGAGACCGGATTTGAACCCAGGTACTCCTGACTCCAGCCAGGGCCGGTGCTTTATCCACTGTGCCACCTAGCTGCCCAGGATTTAGCAAATTTTGACAATAGTATTCTTGTTTTATCTAGCAAGCAAAAATATTTATCAGCTTTTCAAAATATGAGTTTACTGGTGTTTCTACTCCTCTTGACAAAACAATTTTATTCTATATTCTGCTCTGTTGTTACAAAGGACAAAACACCAGCTGATGGATTATAGTTTATAAACAACTTCTTTCCAATATGTGTCTTTCTATTTAGTTAGCCAAAAGATAAGACATCAACCAGCTGAAATATATTTTCTCTAAAGATAACATGCTAGTTAATTTTTTTGCTATTTTTTGTGACATATAAAATATGATTTCTTTCACCACAAGCTTTTCTGATTACTGAGTATAGATGAAGGCAGCAAGAAGATATAGTTTCCTTGGAATATAATAAATCTCATGCATTTCCTTTCAGTTTAACCAATATCCAGAGTAGTTTATTACCTCCCTTAGGATCAAAAGCTGAGTGATTGTAGATATACTTTGAAACACACAAATCTGACATTTCTTTTAATGCATATGTGAATGAAGAATTCAAAAATCATTCAGAAGAGTTTACTTTCTTCAGACATACCTGTCTATTGCAAGAGTTAGAAAAAATATTTGGCGGGGCAGCTAGGTGGCGCAGTGGATAAAGCACCGGCCCTGGCTGGAGTCAGGAGTACCTGGGTTCAAATCCGGTCTCAGACTTAATAATGACCTAGCTGTGTGGCCTTGGGCAAGCCACTTAACCCCATTTGCCTTGCAAAAACCTAAAAAAAAATTTGGTTAAAGACAGATAAAGATGAACATATTTATTCTTTGAACTTCTAAAAGAAAATAGATAATGTAAGATTATTTTAATTTCTTCAAACACACACAGGTATGAGTGGGTAAAAGGCTTCATGAGGCTAACATAAAGTTCAAATGTACAGACATTCTTTGGAGTCATCATCTTCATTCTTTGGGTTTATTATCATCATCATTATTATTTTATTCCTCATTGCAAATGGCTTTAGTTAAAATATTAAAATAATCCAACAATGTTATAATAATCCTCCAGGCTTATTGAGTTTGATAGAAGCACTTAAAAATGGGTTAATAAGAAATGCGAAAGCTTTTCCATTCACAATGCCAAAATTTGCCTGCTTAAGGATCTAAGCACAAACTTGAAATTTGATTCAATCACTAAAGATTGTTTTTCTCTTTCACAGTTGTTCAGAGGAAGCCTTTTTCTGAACTAACAACCCAATTCATACATACATATAACAAATAGACATTGGGACTTGCTATGATTAAGATGCTGTCTTTGCTGCTGACAGAAATAAGAACATGAAGAGAGAGCTAAGCTAGTATAATTTCTTGCATAGAACTTAGAATTAGGGAAGACATGTAATCAAATCCCACCTTAGACACTTATTCTTTATGCTGATGAGTAAATAATTCAACATTTTTTGAGACTCAGTTTTCTCATCTGCAAAATGGGAGATAATAATAATAGTACCTGCTTTGCAGGTTTTAGTAATAACACAATGAATAATGTATATAAAATTTGAAAAATTTTATTTTTCAGTACATAATACTATAATGTTATTATAGTCTATACTTTATACTATACTATGCTATAATATACTAAACTACACTAAATTATACTATACTATACTATACTAAACTATACTATACTATACTATACTATACTATACTATACTATACTATACTATACTATACTATACTATACTATATTATACCATACTATACTATACCATACTATACCATACCATACCATACCATAACAAATAGTAATCCTGGTCTTCATAGAGCTTTTAATCTGGAGAAGATAAAATATATATTTGAATTAGCATGTTCAAAATTGAATGCTAAAATACAATGAAAGTGGGGACAGCTAGGAGGCACAGTGGATACAGCACTGGCTCTGGATTCAGGAGGACCTGAGTTCAAATTTGGCCTCAGATACTTACTTACCTAGTTGTGTGACCTTGGGCAAGTCACTTAACCCCATTACCTTAAATAAAAAAACTACAATGAAAAATCAGTACAAAGGAGCAAAGGATCCATGGAAAAAATTATCCTTGAATGAAACCTTCCAAAAGGAATCAGTAGGCGAGACTGGGATGAGTTGACAATGAACAAGTCCTTTGTCTTCCTTCAATGCTAACCTACTTTTGAAGTATCAGGAAAATGGAGTGGTAAGATGTTAGAATGAATCTCTCCATGCCCTTCTTCAAAAATAGCAAGATATGAATCAAAGTAAAATAATAATCAAAGGGGAAGGAAAAATGAATTTATGCAAGGTAACTTTGATAGTAAATTGAAAGAAGAGAAAAATAGCAAAGGTTCCAGATTATTATGAGTTTTATGCATCAGCCCTATTCTAATCTACTATGGGAGCTTTGTGAATTTTAACTAATAAGAAAGAAAGTTATAGCTTGTTGCACGTGGGGAATGCAATCATCAGGGGCTCTCTGAGAATTATCTAGACTAGGGTTCTTGTAGTAAGTGTCTCCCAGTTCTCTGGATCCCACATAAAGGGATTTTTAGTGTGGGCTTCTTACTCAGAATGATGACTATGATAGTTACTATTTAAAAAATAAAAAGGTTGAAGCAGATTGAAAGTAGGGTAGAGAGTCACTCAGGTTTTTCACTAGTGACATCTAATAAAGTCTCTTTCCCCAAGCTTCTTGGTCTTGATTTTAGGTTTGAATAAATTTCTGGGAATAAGGAAGAAATGATAAGGAACAAATTTAAGGAAATCACCATGCCAAATTAATAGAAGATCAGAATGAATTGTAAATGCATTGGCAGAACAATGGTCAAAAAAAGCAGGAAGCAGAGAAATTTCCCAGAAAATGAATTCTGAACTAGATTTGGCCAGTATTGTTGACTCAAAATACAAACTGGGAAAAATGAGATAATAATCCTTTCTGCATGTCTTCATCTAGGCCTCCCTTTTTTCATGCCTTCATTTCTCAGTGTCTTTTTTTTGCCTCTGATGCCATATTTATTGTTCTTTTCATTACACTAGTTTGTCTTTAATAGAAAAGTTATCATTTGCTTAGTCATACAATTAGGAAATAGCAGAACTAAGATCCAAATTATAGATTGAATATTTATATCTGAATTTTCAGACTACAAGACAAGTGCTTCTCTACTATATCACATGACTTTCTCCTTAATGACATTAATTGACCTAATTTGGAAAAGTTCTTTCCAGGGAGCTTTCAAGGACTTTATATGCATCTCTCTTCAGATTATTATGTGAAAAGATATACTTAATAAATTTTTTTAATGAAATAAATTTCCAACTTCAATGACATCAGAAAAAGGACTTTCATTATAGCACATCACTTCACAAATTATTGTAGGGAAAATCTTTTTCATTTTCCACCAACACCTGTGCTTGATTTCAACTCCATGGAACATCATTCCTCACTCAGAATAAACTGAAAATCTCCAGAAATCTCCTCACCATGCAGATTGAATCAGTTTTTGATAGCTCAACACATTCTCAACTTCCTCAATTGCCTCTCAACTCTAATTGGAGCAAAAAATGCTTCCAAAAACCTTCCTTTGGGGGGGGGGGGGCTCTGATCCATTGCCTTCTTTCTCTTTTTTTAAAAGATTTTATTTATTTTGAGTTTTACAATTTTCCCCCTATTCTTGCTTCCCTGCACCCACCTCCCACAGAAGGCAGTCTGTTAGTCTTTACATTGTTTCCATGGTATACATTGATCTTAGTTGAATGTGATGAGAGAAATCATATCTTTAAGGAAGAAAAATAAAGTGTAATAGATAGAAAAATTACACAGTAAGACAACGGATTTTTCTAAATTGAAGGTAATAGTCTTTGGTCTTTGTTCAAACTACACAATTCTTTCTCCAGATACAGATGGTATTCTCCATCACAGATAGCCCAAAATTGTCCCTGATGGAATGAGGAAGTCCATCAAGACTGATCATTACCCCCATGTTGCTGTTAGGATGTATAGTGTTTTTCTGGTTCTGCTCATCTCACTCAGCATTAGTTCATGCAAATCCCTCCAGGCTTGCCTGAAATTCCATCCCTCCTGGTTTCTTATTTTTTTGGTTAATATGACTTTATTTCTACATTAATAAAGTATTCTTTTGAGTCAACATAATACCACTCCCCTACAAAAATATAGAACCTCATGAGAAATAAAGTAAAAGAAAGAGAAAAAAAATGTGTTTCAGTCTGTGTTCTGATACCATCAGCTCTGTCTCAGGTGAATCACATTCTTTATCATAAGTCCATAACAGAAGTTACTTCCATATTTTTCCACAGCTGCTATTGCTGAGTGTAATTGCCTCCATCCATTCCTCCTCACTACCATCTATTATATTTCCTCTCCTTTCACTCTGTCTCTCTTGTAAAATGTTCCGTAGGGTAGCACAGTGGTGCAGCAGACAGAGCCAAGAGGTTTAATGCCCACATACCACCCCAGAGACCAAGAAACCACCCTGGTCTGTGGTCCTGGACAGGCTACGCAATCCCAGAATTTTGCAAAAAAGTAAAAAAGAAAATGTGTTGTATCTGACTATGCTCTCTTATGATCTACCCTCTACTCTATCACCCACATCTCCCTTCCCCCTGCCCCCTTCTCTCCTTTTTCCTGTAGATGTCTATACCCTATTGAGTTTGTATGCTGTTTCCTCTCTGATCCATTTCTGATGAGAGTAAAGGTTCCTTCAATTCTCCCTCACCTTGCCCCCTTTCATATAATTGCAAAAGCTCATTGCAAAAAAATATCTTTTATATGAAATATATTAGCCTATTCCACCTCTCCTTTCTCTTTACTCCCATTACATTTCCCTTTCACCCATTGACTCCATTTTTATATCTTGAAATTCATCTCACTCCTGTGCTGCATCTATAAAAACTCCTTCTACTTGCTCTATTAAATGAGAAGATTCATATGACTATTAACAGTATCATTTTTCTATGCAGGTGTATATGCAGTTCATCTTCATTAAGTCCCTCATAATTTACCCTAGTCCTCCACTCTGTGCTTCACTTGAATCCTGTACTTGAAGGTCAAACTTTCTGTTCAATTCTGGTCATTTCAACAGGAACATTTGAAATCCCCCTACTTCATTGAAAGTCCATATTTTCCCCTGGAAGAGGATGTTCAGTTTTGCTGGGTAGTTGATTCTTGGTTGCACTCTAAGCATTTTTGCCTTCCGGAATGTTATATTCTAAGTGCTACGAACCCTTAATGCAGTTGATGCTAAGTCCTGTGTGATCCTGACTGCAGCTCCACTATATTTGAATTGTGTCCTTCTGGCTGCTTATAATATTTCCTCTTTGACTTGGGAGATCTGGAACGTAGCTATAATATTCCTGGGTGTTGGTTTTTTTGTATCTCTTTCCAGGGAAATTGGTGGATTTCAATTCTCTCAAATTCCCTCTGCTTCTAGGATATCAGGGCAATTTTCCTGTAGGAATTCTTTAAATCAAGACTCTTTTCCTGATCATGATATTCAGATATACCAATAATTTTTAAATTATCTTTCCTGAATCTGTTTCCAGATCAGTTATTTTCAATGAGATGTTTCACATTTTCTTCTAATTTTTCATTCTTTTTCTCTTGAAGTATTGTGTCTTGATTTCTCATAAAGTCATTAGCTTCCTTTACCTCCATTCTAAATCTGAAGGATTTATTTTCCTCAGAGAGCTTTCTTATTTCCTTTTTCATCTGGCCAATTATGCTTTTTAAAGCATTTTTCACCTCAAAAACTTTTTGAACTGTTTTATCCATTTGATCTAAGCTGGTTTTTAACATGTTATTTTCTTCAGCATTTTTTTGGATCTTCTGTTGACTTCTTTTTCATGTTTTCTCCTGTATCTCTCTCATTTCTTTTCCCATTTTTCTTTTATCTCCCTTACTTGATTTTCAAAATCTTTTTCGAGTTCTGTCATAGCCTGAGCCCAACTTCCATTTTTCTTGGAGTCTTTAGTTGCAGACGCTTGTACTTCTTCATCTTCAGATTCAGTATTTTGATTCTCCTTGGGAACATAGAGAAAGTATTTGTCAATGGTCTGGTTCCATTTTTTTCTGCTTACTCATTTTCCCAGCCTGTGCCTGGTTTAGGAATACTTCCTGAGCTTTTGAGTTTTATTGGGACAGCCCCACAAGGACCTCAGTGTATGAAGCTCTAACTGCTCTCCTGGTCTGTGAATGACCCCAAGCACACCCCTCTGCCACAGGACTGAGGGAGGGAGGTCCGTATTCTGTGAGGGGCCTAGACTGCAATCAGGATCTGAATGTGGTCAGAGTCCCAGAGTCCTGTTCCAGGGACAGAGGACAGACTTCAGAAGTCTCCCTCCACTCCCTTACTTTTGATGGGCTGAGCACTCATGGAGCAGTCGCCTACAGGCTCCTGCTTGCTGGCTCCTCAGACCTGCGGGACTGCTTCCATTTCCTGGATATGGGCTGCTGGTCATGTTGAATACTGCAGCCATGAAGTGACTGCACGCAGGGTCTCGACTTCATGCTCATTCTGGCAGAGATCATCCTGCTGATCTTCAAAGTTGTGCTTGGTTCGCCCTGGGGTGCAGATTTGGAAACTGCTTTTGCTGCCAGGAGCCACAGCTCCCAGGTTTTCTGAGGCTGTTTCTGGGAGGGTGAAATTTCTTCACTCTTTAGTGGTGCCCCTCTAACCCCGTGGAAGAGGGTTTAACCACTATTTTCCAGGTTACCTTGGGCTGGAGAATTGTCTCAGTGTTTCTTTCTGTCTTTCTTTCTGTCTCTCAAAAATTTAGTTAGAGTCATAATTTTAAGATTTTTGAAACATTTTGACAAGCATCTAGGAGAGGCTCTTCTCCTGCCACCATCTTGGCTGTGCCCCCCCCCCCCCATTTCTCAGTGTTTTATTATCCTTTAAATCCTGCAGCAGGATTTGAGAATTTGGATTTCTCCATTTGATTGTTTGTCTTTGCTATTTCAATATTGCTTAAAAAAAAGACTTGACTAACAAATCCAATGGTTAAGGGAAGAGAGAGAGAGGGAGGGAGAAGGAGAAAGAGGAAAAGGAAAAGCTGAAAAAACCTAATGCTTTTTTCCACAGGTTTTGTAAGGTACATATCAGCATTGCAAGGATATATGAGACCATCAATAATGAATATTATGATTAGTGGAAACATTGTATCTGTGGTGGGGTTTTATTATTTTGTAGTAGTTTATTATTATTATTATTATTATTATTATTATTATATTTTATTTTCTGAAATTCTGAAATTCTGTATTTGGATTTCTTACATTAAAAAAGTTCTAAAAATCAAAGTTAGTCTTTATCTCACCAGGCAAAATAATAGTAAATAAAACTTTCAATGTAGGAAAGTTTTTTCTGTCAGTTGATATTAAGAGACTCATTATTGCTTTTGCTCAGTTTTTTTGCTGTCTTAATTACAGAAAATTAGAATAATTAGAGAAAAATTACATGAACCCTATAATTCCCCAAAGCTTCTATCTTGCCTTTTAGTAAGATAATGAATGTTAATATAAATAATTGATATTTCTGACTGCCTGCAAATCTTTATACCTAACATTTTTCCTCTGAATTTTGCTCCAGATAGAAGGTGATATGTGATGTACTATTTTTCTGTTGTAAAGGGTAATAATTTGGGTTTTCAGTGAACCTTACTAGAAGTAAAACTAAGTCACTTGTAATTCTATAATAATGGATAGATGCATTAATGGAAAATGAAACAGACTGTTATAAGACTTTGTTCTCTCAGTTAAATATTTAACTTTTTACTTGCAGAGTGCCCAAATTAATGAAAACCCTTTAGCACCAAGGTGACCAACATTACTGAGTTGTATTTCTTTTCACTTCAGTGGGAAGTTGCATTATGTTTAAAATTCCATTATTAAATTTGAGTGTAAAGCAGGAATCAGTCAAACTACTTTTTACTGGTTAAAAATATAAAAGTTGTCTATTGAAATACACTAGGGAAGCAAGGTCCAGAAGCAACAAAACATAGTAAATAAGTTAGACATGACAGCTATAATAGAAGGCAATTAGTAAAAATTCAATAAGACGATCTCATTTAATTTGCACCCATTTTCAAATATGAAAAAAGTCACTCCAGGGACATAATTTTTTCTTAATAAATAATTGCACAATCTACTTTCCTTGAAAACAATGGAAATACAAAATTACCTGATATTCTTAGTCACCCAATATCTTTCCCAGGTATTCACAGTGATTGACTGGATTAAGCTTGAGGGAAGAAAACCCCAAATCAAGATGTGCTATGTTTGGGAAAAATTTATCAATTAATGAATCAAATTTCATTAAGGTGCTGTATCATTTGGCTAAAGTCCTTAATCAGGAGAAAGCATGGCATTGTGTAACTACATTTGAACTTTTCTAAAGCTTTTAATTGGTCCTTTTCTCTCTGCCTTCTTTTATCCATTAATGAATCACATAACCAGAAATAGTAGAATCCATTAGATATTTTCTAATCAACAAGCATCTGGCATTAATCCCCCTTAATACAACTTCTATTCCTTTCTAACTGTCTCTGCAACTCTGTCTCTTCTCTTTCTCTCTCTCTCTCTCTCTCTCTCTCTCTCTCTCTCTCTCTCTCTCTCTGTCCATCTGCCAACTATTAAGTTCCCCTTCTCAATGCAACTGCTTTATAATTTAGAATGTTAGTGAGATGCCTTAGAACAGTGGAGGTTATGATTTACTCTGACACATTCAGTGAATATCAGAGTCAGACTTAAAATTTGTCTTAGAGACCATCTTTTTTATCCATTTTATCATATTGCATCTCAAAATGAAGGTCATATATTTAAGACATAGGATTTCATACAAATGTATATGAATAAGTCATTCCCATAGATACATAATCAAGGATAGAAGCAGGTAGAATTCAAAAGAGGAGACTCAGGCAATAACCAATAATTGAAAAGAGTTCTTTAAATCACTAATAGCCAGAAATGCAAAAATGACCAAAAAATGAAAATGATAGTTTGGAGAGGCTACATAAATAATAGAATAAATCTAGCAAACCACTGGGTAAAATAATGAGGACTTATACTACAAAATTGCCAAACTATCTACCATTTAACCATTTATACAAATAATGACATCTTTGTATACAGAGGTTAAAGACTAAAGAAAAGACCATATGCATAATACAATATAATATGATATATAATATAAATACAAATACACAATTCTGAAATAGAGAAGAAATGGAAATAAAATGAGAAACCATCATATAAGGTACAGCTAAATAAATTATTAAATGCAATATAACAGAATATGATTATTCCTTAAAAAAACTTGAGCCTTGTATGAACTAATGTAGAACAATGTGAGCAAAAACAAGAGAACAATATACCCAGGGACTACAAGGTTTAAGAAAAATAACAATAAGACAGCACTTTTAGCCGTTCAATAACGAATGACATCAGAGGGTTGATGATTAAACCTCTCTCCTTTTTTCTTAGAAAAAGGACATGAAATTAAGCATATATTTTCATATATGTTCTATATGTTTATTTCTTTTATTTTATAATATTACTTTTAGCGTATTATTCTCTTGATGCCCATATTTAGAGGAGGAGATGAATCCCTGGTGACTGTTGTGGGTTTTTTAATTGATATTTTATTTTTTCAAATGCATGTTTATAAAATGTTTTCAAAAACCACTCCATGCATATTTATGAATAACACAATTACCTTCCACACTCCCTTCCCACCCCCTTCCCTCAGTGTCAAACAGTCTAGTGAACACTGTACACCTACATTTGTGCTTAACATGTTTACATATTAGTCATTTTCTATATGAGGAATTAGGACTAAAGGGAAAGAAAACCATAGGATAGGAAGGAAAAACACAAGAGAAATTTTTTTTAGGTTTTTTTTTTTTTTGCAAGGCAAATGGGGTTAAGTGGCTTGCCCAAGGCCACACAGCTAGGTAATTATTAAGTGTCTGAGACCGGATTTGAACCCAGGTACTCCTGACTCCAAGGCCGGTGCTTTATCCACTAGGCCACCTAGCCGCCCACAAGAGAAAAATTTTTTAAAAGTAAACATAAGTGTTATGAAGTTTGTTTTTTGCTGTTTTTGTTTTGTTTGATTTTTTCTTTCTCTGGATGTGAATGTCCGTAACAGTTTTCCACCAGGGTTGTCCTAGCTGTCTGAACTGCTGAAAGGAGCTGCATCCTTCAAAGTTGATCAACTCACAATGTCATTGCTGATGTGTACAATGTTCTCTTGGTTCCATTCTCTTTGTTCAATATCAGTTCCTTTCATTCTTTCCTTACTTCTCTAGAGTCCATCCATTCATGATTTTTAATACAACAATAATACTCCATAACACTCATATACCATAACTTGTTTAGTCATTCTCCAAATGATGGACATCCTCTTAATTTCTAATTATTTGATATTACAAAAATTGGTGCTATGAATATTTTGGAACATGTGGGACTTTTCCCATTTTTAATGATTTCTTCTGGATATATTGGAATTGCTAGGTCAAAGGGTATGATCAGTTTTATTGTTCTTTGCGCGTAGTTCGTATTGCTTTCCAGAAAGGTTGAATCAATTCAGAACTCCAACAACAATGCATTAATATTCCATTTCTCCCACAATCTCTCAACATGGATCATTTTCCCTTTTTGTCATCTTAACCAATCTGATACATGTGAGGTAACACTTCATAGCTATTTTAATTTGCTTTTCTCTAATTAATAATAATTTGAAGCATTTTTAATATGATTATATATAACTTTAATTTCATTCTTTGAAAACTGCCTGTTCATATGTTTTGATGATTTATCAGATGGGAAATCACTTGAAACCTTATTAATTTGATTCAATTCTCTACATACTTTAGAAAAGAGAACTTTATGAGAAGGCTTAGCTGTGAAAAATTTTCCCCAGCTGTCTGTTTTCCTTCTAATCTTGGCAGCATTGGTTGTATTAGTTTAAAAACTTTTTACTATAATATAATAAAAATCATCCATCTTGAAATTTAAATGCTATTTCTTCTTTGATCATAACCCCCCCCACTTCCATAGATCTGACAGAGCATTTCTTGATCTTTTAATTGATCTATGGTATCAGCCTTCATGTCTAAATCCTCTAGACATTTTGACCTTATTTTGGTATAGGGTGAAAGTAGTATTTAAAAAATAATAAAGCATTTTTAAATGATTGAAATAATATCTGAGGGAAGTTTAGAGGAAGGAATGGTAGTTTATATTATTCAGAGATTTTTTAGGCCATGAAGAGCTATTCTCTATGTCAGTTACAAAAGAAAAGACTACTAAAACAGGTAATTATGTAAATTGGTACTCTGCAGTTCACATAGCAAAGATGATGAATGATAGCTGCCCCTTTGAACTTACAGATAGATATCATGATGTTACAAATCTTTGAGTGAGAGAAGTTTAGGTCTGATCATCAGTTATGTTGTTTTTCAAGACCTGTAGTCTCATTTTCATTGGGCAAGGCACTTAACCTCTCTCTTGGCCTTCCTTATAGTACTGCTGTGAAGCCTGAATATTTGCAAACTTTAAAGTGCTAAATGAATGTTTTTTATGGAGCATATAGGTTATCAGCTAGTGAACAAGTATTTACTAAGTGCCAGATACCATACTAAAATCTGGGACAGAAATATAGTTCAAAACACAAGTCTTACCCTCCAGGAGTTCACATTCTGATACTGGTGTCAACATGAAAATAAATATGCATATTGTGGGGAAGGTAAAGGCCTCTTTCAGAAGGTGGGATTTGAACTCAGTCTTCACAAAGATTGGAGAAGCAGGAAAATAGCAGTTAGGAAGGAAAACATTCCAGGTATGGAGTACAACTTGTGAAAAGGCATAGAATCATATGATAAAGTGTTATTTGTGAGAAAGAATAAACCGATCAGCATAAATACATCATTGATTATAAAGAGGGGAATATAATAAAAGAAGATTGGAAGGATGAATGATTTTAAATGCCAGACAACCTTTTTTGTAGTCAATCAAAGAAATATGATGAGGTCATTAGACTTTATTGAATGAGGAGGTGACATGGTCAGATCTCTTCTTTAGGAAAAATCACACTGAGAAGGAGTGAAGGATTAATTGGAATGGAAAGAGAATCAAGGAGCAAGAAAATTAATGGGGTCACAATTGTATGGAATGAAGTCATCCTGGATTTGAATTAGTAACAATGTGAGTAGAAAGGGAATTAAAAGATGTATGTGAAGAAAGAATGGACAAGACTCAGCAACAGATTGGATATGTGGAGTGTGTTTACCTAGAGTTGAGCATAACATCTAGGTTATGATCCAAGTCACTATGAAGATGGCAGTACCTTCCAGTTGCAATGAGAGAATTGAGGAAGGTTTTGAGTGAAAGATTGTGAGTTCTGATTTGGATATGGTGAGTTTGAGAGAACTACAGAACATTCAGTCTAACAGGTCTAAAAGTCAGTTGGTGATGAGAGACTTTAGCTTGAACCTGAGGTTAGAATGTGAGATGTGAGAATTATCTTCATAGATATGATTAATGAATTCATGGGGCTGTTGAGATAATAGCACAGCCATTCTGGAAGGACCTGGGTAAACTAACTTTAAGGGGGGCTAATTAGCTAATGACCATATTCTATTTCTTACTGACTGGCAAAGAGACGAAGATAACATGAGAGCAAGACTGGAGGGGAAGATAGTTCTTTTGTTCATTTATATTTTGTAGGATATCTGGAAAGAGAGGACAGAGAGGAAAAGAGATGATAAAGGGAATGGAATTTTTACCTAAATATGGAACAGGAGTAGAACTTTGGGAAATTTAAGGGAGGGGATGATATTTGCAATTCCCTTTTTCCAACACAACCTATCAAGAGGAGAGACATGAAAATGTAAAAATTAAACATAATATTTAAATATAATTTTCATACATTTTTTCATATTTTCATATATACACACAAAACTCTCATATGATTGGGGCACAAACTGTTTTATTTCAGAGTGGTACAGAAGGAACCATTCTTAATTCTGTCCACTCATGCTCATAAAAAAATGCATACAAATGATCTAACCTTATTTTTTTTTTGATTTTTCAAGGCAATGGGGTTAAGTGGCTTGCCCAAGGCCACACGGCTAGGTAATTATCAAGTGTCTGAGGCCAGATTTGAACTCCAGTACTCCTGACTCCAAGGCCAGTGCTCTTATCCACTGTGCCACCTAGCTGCCCCTCTAACCTTATTTCTTATGTGTCCTAACCTTATTTCTCATAAACACCTGTGCATAACACTGTCCCTTAAAGTTATATCCCTTTCTCAACTGCTGGAGGACACAGATCAGCTCAGGGAGCTGCAGAGTAGAGAATATTCTTAGAGTAAATCCTTAGTGTTTATATTACTAGAAAAAGAGAAGATGTCTAAGAATATCTTTGGGGATACCCAAGGTTAATGACCATAACCTGGAGTAAAATGTGCAAAAAGGAGACTGAAAAAGAACAGTCATACAGGTAAAGGAAGAAACCTGTGAAAGTGGTATCAAGAAAGCCTAGTGGGAGTAAATATGAAAGACAAATGGTTAACAATGGTAAATATTGCAGAGAAGTCAAGACATAAATAAAGATCATCAGGTTTGGCAAATATGGTCTGACTGGTAACTTTGGAAAGAGGTTTCAGTTATATGATGAGGTTAGAAGCCAAATTGAAGACTTATAATCAATTGAGAGAAGAGGATTTGGAGACACCTAATATAGATAGCTTTCTTCGAGAATTTATTTGAGGTGAAAAGAGATATAGAACATAGGAATGATTGGATCAAGTGAGAATTTTTTTAAAGAATGAAATAGATATGATTTTTTTTTGTAGGCCACACCAAAAAGAAAAACAAAAACTAGAAGACAAGGAAAAATTTTAAAAAATAGAATAGAGATGAAAAAGGGGACAAGATAAAAGAGATAAGATCAAAGGTGCATTTTGAAGAGTTTGCTTTAGCTGGGAAAAGGGATGACTCTCATCAATTGGACCAGAACTGGCCTATGGAAGATCAGACATGCAAAAAAGCAGGGTAGATACAGGAGAGTCAAGACACAAACAGAAGTTTAATTAAATTCAGAGTGAGAAAAATTACATTTGTAAGCAGAAATTCCCCTTCTTCCCCCATCCCCCACCAGAAGGAGGACTCTGTCTTGCTGAGGGAAAGGCAGAGGAGATACATAAAAAAATCACAAGTGAGCTGGACCATGACATAATCATTACTCAAACTTTAGTTGCTATTCCATGGTAGGCTTATGTATGAATGATAACAGGTGCTCCTAAGTCCTATGGGAGCAGTCTTCATGTTAATTGCCTCACAGCAGGGTACAGAAACAGTGGGAGGAGGAAAACCAAGTTTGATTCACTTAGTGATAACAAAGAACATGGATTGTGAACATGTCATGAGATGTGATAGATGTTGACTCCCAGATCCCTTGGTAAAAAAGGGTGGCTAAAGTCATAAATCCCTCAGTGAGCATCTGGTGCTGGTCAAAGAAATGCACTGTGGCAGAGGGTGAGATTATCCAGAGCTGCATGGTATTGTTGTTATGCCATCCTCAGGGTATAGCCTGTTTGATGGACCTTAGCTCCAGGAAATAGGATGTCCCCAAAATAGTGAGAAAAAGATGAAGGAGTTAGAGAAGGAAGACATTTCAGTGATATAATTTGAAGATGAGAGAAGAGAGAGGTCTTGGTAAGTAGCCAAAATGTCCTCATGGGAAGGGGTGAAGGAAGGGGGTGCTGAAAATGTAACAACAAGTTTGTAGTGTGAAACATGAACCCAGGTGATTGGTTGGAGATTGTGAGTAGAAAAAGATTTTTTTTAAAGAAAGATTTTATTTATTTTGAGTTTTACAATTTTTCCCCTTTTCATGCTTCTCTGCCCCTACTACCCACAGAAGGCACTCTGTTCGTCTTTACATTGCTTCCATGGTATGCATTGATCTAAGTTGAATGTTATGAGAGAGAAATCATATCCTTAAGGAAGAAAAATAAAGTATAAGAGATAGCAAAATTACATAATAAGATAACAGGTTTTTTCCTAAATTGAAGGTAATAGTCTTTGGACTCTGTTCAAACTCCACAAATCTTTCTTTGGATACAATGGTATTCCCCATTGCATAGAGCCCAAAATTGCTCCTGATTGTTGCACTGAAGGAATGAGCAAGTTCATCAAGATTGATCATCACTCCCATATTACTGTAAGGGTGTACAATGTTTTTCTGGTTCTGCTTATCTCGCTCTGCATCAGTTCTTGAATATCCTTCCATGCTTCCCTGAATTCCCATCCCTCCTGGTTTCTAGTAGAATAATAATGGTCCATCACATACATATACCACAGTTTGTTAAGTCATTCCCCAACTGAAGGGCATTCACTTAATTTCCAATTATTTGCTACCACAAACAGGGCTGCTATGAATATTTTTGTACAAGTGATGTTTTTAGCCTTTTTTATAATCTCCTCAGGGTATAGATCCAGTAGTAGTATTGCTGGATCAAAGGATATGCATATTTTGTTGCCCTTTGGGCATAATTCCAAATTGCTCTCCAGAAAAGTTGGATGAGTTCACAGATCCATCAACAATATATTAGTTGGACAAAATAATTCTTAATTTTTACTTTAATTTCCTCCTCGTTGATGGTGAGTTCACCTTTTTCATTTGTAATACTAGAAATTTGATTTTTTCTTTCCTTTTATAATCAAATTGACCAGAGGTTTATCAATCTGATATCAGATTCCCACATCCCTTCTAACAGTGATCATTGTCCTTTCTGGTCATATTGGCCAGGCTGAGAGCTGTGAGGTGATACCTCAGAGATGCTTTATCATACATTTCCTCTAATAAGTAATGATTTAGAGCAATTTTTCATATGACTATGGATTGCTTTGATTTCTTTATCTGTAAATTATCGTTGCATATCCTTTGACTGTCAGTTGGGGAATGGCTTCTCATTTTTGAAAATTTGACACAGTTCTCTGTATATTTTAGAAATAAGTCCTTTGTCAGAAATACTAGTTGTAAAAATTGTTTCCCAATTTATTACATCTCTTTTGATCTTGGTTACAGTGGTTTGGTCTGTGCAAAAGCTTTTTAATTTAATGTAATCAAAATTATCTAGTTTGTTTTTAATGATGTTCTCCATCTCTTCCTTGGTCATAAACTGTATCCCTTTCCATAGATCTGACAGGTATACTACTACTTGATCTTCTAGTTTGCTTATCATATTGTTTTTATGTCTAAATCCTATATGTATTTTGATTTATCTTAGTATAGGGTGTGAGGTGTTGGTCTAATCCAAGTTTCTGCCATACTAACATCCAGTTGTCCCAACAGTTTTTATTGAAGACAAAACTTTTTATCCCAATAGCTGGACTCTTTCAGTTTATCAAACAGCAGATTATTATAATCATTTCATGCAACTGCACCTAGTCTATTAGACTGATCAAACACTCTATTTCTTAGCAAATACCAGAAAGTTTTGATGACTTATGCTTTATAATTTTATATCTGGTAAGGGTAAGCCACCTCCTTTAGCAAATTTTTTCATTGAATCCCTGGAAATTCTCAAGTTTTTATTTCTCCATATGAATTTACTTACAATTTTTTCTAACTCATCAAAATAATTTATTGGAATTTTGATTGGTAAAGGCACTGTACAAGTAGTTGAGTTTGGGTAGAATTGTCATTTTTATTACATTAGCTTCACCTATCTATGAGCAGTTGATGTTTGCTCAATTACTCATATTTGATTTTATTTGAGTGAAAAGTGTTTTGTAATTGTTTTCAAAAAGTTTCTGAGTCTGCCTTAGCAGGTAGACTCCAGGCATTTTATATTGTCTGAGGTTATTTTGAATGGAATTTCTCATTCTAGTTCTTTCTGCTTTATCTTGCTAGTTATATGTAGAAATGTTGAGGATTTATGATGGTTTATTGTATATCCTGCGACTTTGTTAAAGTTACTAATTATTTCCAGTAATTATTTGGATGACTTTTGGGGATTCTCTAAGTATAACATCATGTCATCTGCAAAAAGTAAGTTTTGTCTCTTCCTTCCCAATTCTAATTCGTTCAATTTCTTTTTGTTCTCTTATTGCTGAATCTAATGTTTCTAAGACAATATTGAATAGTAGTGGTGATAAAGGACATCCTTGTTTCATCCCTGATCTTATTGGAAATGGCTGTAGCCTATCCGCATTGCATATTATGCTTGCTATTGGGTACTGCTTTTTATTCTAAGGAACAGTTCATTTATTCCTACACTCTGTACTGTTTCTAGTAGGAACCAATGCTGTATTTTGTCAAAAACGTTTTCAGCATCCATTGATATAACCATATGATTTCTGACAGGTTTGTTATTGATATAATTAATTGTACCAACAGTTTTCCTAATATTATATTCCTGGCATAAATCATACTTGGTTATAATGTATTATCTTACTGATAACTTGTAACCATTTTACTAAGATTTTTAATTAAGATTTTTGCATCTATATTCATCAGGGAGATAGATCTATAATTTTCTTGATAAAATCTTAATCTCTATTGAAAATTTTAATAAATATATGCACATTTCGTGTCTGGACCCTCACCTTCCTCAAATCCACATGTATTCTCTAATATGCTGTAGATTGGCAGCATGGAATGTGTGTGTTGAATTTGGATTTGAAAGAACCTTGGGTTATTGAATCTCAGACTAGAGCTTCTATGATAGGAACAATAGTCTGATACCCTACTCCTTGCAGGTCAGGCTGTTTTTATATTTTATAAAGATTTTATTTATTTCAAGTTTTACAATTTTCCCCCTGATCTTACTTCCCTCGCCCTACCCCCCACAGAAGGCAATCTGCCAGTTTTTACATTGTTTCCATGGTATACATTGATCCAAATTGAATGTGATGAGAGAGAAATCATATCCTTAAGGAAGAAACAAAAAGTATAAGAGATAAGATCAGACAATAAGATAATCATCCTTGGTCTTTGTTCAAACTCCATAATTCTTTCTCTGGATACAGTTAGTATTCTCCATTGCAGACAGCCTCAAATTGTCCCAGATTGTTGCACTAAAGGAATGAGTGAGTCCATCAAGGTTGATGATCGCCCCCATGTTGCTGTTAGAGTATATAGTGTTTTTTTTTAGTTCTGCTCATCTCACTCAGTATCACTTTATGCAAATCCCTCCAGGCTTCCCTGAATTCCCATTCCTCCTGGTTTCTAATAGAACAAGTGTAGCATTACATACATATACCACAGTTGGCTAAGCCATTCCCCAATTGAAGGACATTTACTTGATTTCCAATTCTTTTGCCACCACAAACAGGGCTGCTATGAATATTTTTGTACAGGTAACGTTTTTACCCTTTTTCATCATCTCTTAAGAGTATAGACCCAGTAGTGGTATTGCTGGATCAAAGGGTATGCATATTTTTGTTGCCATTTGGGGGTAGTTCCAAATTTCTCTCCAGAAAGGCTGGATGAGTTCCCAGCTCCACCAACAATGTAATAGTGTCCCAGATTTCCCACAGCCCTTCCAACAATGATCATTATCCTTTCTGATCATACTGGCCAGTCTTAGAGCTGTGAGGTGGTACCTCAGAGAAGCTTTGATTTGCATTTCCCTAATAAGTAATAATTTATTGCACTTTTTCATATGAATAGGGATTGCTTTGATCTCCTCAATTGTAAATTGCCTTTGCATATCCTTTGATCATTTGTCAATTGGAGAATGGCTTTTTAAAAAAAATTTGACTCAGTTATTTGTATATTTTAGAAATGCATACTTTGTCAGAAAAATCAGTTGTAAAGATTGCTTCCCAGTTTACTGCATTTCTTTTGATCTTGGTTAAAATAGTTTTGTCTGTGCAAAAGCTTTTTAATTTAATGTAATTGAAATTTTTAGTGATGTTCTCCATTTTTCCTTAGTCATAAACTGTTTCAGTTTCCATAGATCTGACAGGTAAACTAGTCCTTGATCTTCTAGTTTGCTTATAGTATTCTTTTTTATGTCTAAATCCTGTATCCATTTGGACATTATCCTGGTATAAGGTGTGAGGTCCTGGGTCTAATCTAAGTGTCTTCAATACTAAGTTCCAATTTTCCCAACAGTTTTTATTGAAGAGAGAGTTTTTATTCCAATAGCTGGACTCTTTCAGTTTATCAAACAGCAGATTGCTATCATTGTTTCCTGCTATTGCACCTGGTCTATTCCACTGGTCCACCTCTCTATTTCTTAGCCAATATCAGACAGTTTTGATGACTGATGCTTTATGATATAATTTTAAATCAGGTAGGCTAAATCACCTTATTTTGCACTTTTTTTCATTAATTCCCTGGAGATTCTTGACTTTTTATTTCTCCGTATAATTTACTTACAACTTTTTCTAACTCATTAAAGTAATTTTTTTGGAATTTTGATTAGTAGGGCACTATACAGGTAGTTTAGTTTTGGTAGAATTGCCATTTTTATTATATTAGCTCAACATATCCATGAACATTTGATATTTTCCCAGGTATTTAAATCTGTTTTAATCTGTGTGAGAAGTTTTTTTTTAATTTTTTCCAAAATGTTTCTTAGTCTGCCTTGGCAAATAGACTCCAAGGTATTATATATTGTCTGAGGTTACTTTTCATGGGATTTCTCTTTATAGCTCATTCTGCTGCATCTTGCTAGTCATATATAGAAAAGTTGAGGATTTACGAGGGTTTGTTTTATATCTTGCAACTTTGTTAAAATTGCTAATTGTTTCCAGGAGATTTTAGAATTTTTTCTAGGGATTCTCAAGGGATACCATCATGTCATCTGCAAAGAGAGTTTTGTCTCTTCCTTCCCAATTCTAATTCCTTCAATTTCTTTCTCTTCTCTAATTTCTGAAGTTAACATTTCTAATAGGATATTGAATAGTAGTGGTGATAATGGGCACCCTTGTTTCACCCGTGACCTTATTAGGAATGCCTGTAGCCTCTCCCCATTGAATATAATGCTTGTTCATGGTTTCAGATAGATACTGCTTATTATTCTAAGGAAAAGTCCATTTATTCTTACACCCTCCAGAGTTTTTAGTAGGAATGAGTGCTTTATTTTGTCAAAAGCTTTTTCATCATCTATTGATATGATCATATAATTTCTGATAGGCTTGCTGTTGATATAATTTATTATACGAAAAGTTTTACTAATATTGTACCAACCCTGCATTCCTGGAATGAATCCTACTTGGTCAAAATGTATTATCCTAGTGATAACATCTTGTAATCATTTTGCTACGATTTTATTTAAGATTTTTGCATCTATATTCATCAGGGAGATAGTCCATAATTTTATCTCTCTGTTTTAACTCTTTCTGGTTTAGGTATCAGAGCCATATTGGTTTCATAGAAAGAGTTAGGCAGAGTTCCATTTTCCCCTATTTTTCCAAGGGTTCATATAGAATTGGAGCCAATTGTTTCTTAAATGTTTGGTAGAATTCACTTGTGAATCCATCATTCCCTGGTGATTTTTTCTTAGGGAACTGAATGATGGCTTGTTGAATTTCTTTTTCTGAGATAGGGTTGTTTGGTATTTAATCTCCTCTAAATTTAACCTGAGCAACTTATATTTTTGTAAATATTTGTCCATTTAAATTAGATTGTCAAATTTATTGGCATAGAGTTGGGCAAAATAATTCCAAATTATTACGTTAATTTCCTCCTCATTGGTGGTGAGTTCACATTTTTCACTCATGTTAGTAGCAATTGGGTTATCTTCTTTTTTTTAATCAAATTAACCAGACCTTTATCAATTTCATTTGTTTTTTTTTCACAAAACTAACCCTTGGTATTATTTATTAATTCAAAAATTTGTTTTGCTTTTAATTATATTAATTTCTCCTTTAATTTTTACAATTTCTAATTTGATATTTATTTGGGGGGGTTAATTTATTCTTTTTAGTTCATTGATTTCTTCTTTCTCTAATTTATTCATGTAAGCATTTAAAGATATAATATATCCCCTGACAGCTGCTTTGAGTGAATCCCACAGGTTTTGGTATTTTTTTTATTATTGTCATTATGTAGGATAAAATAATTAATTCTTTCTATAATTTATTGTTTGATTTGCTCATTATTTAAAATGAGATTATTCAGTTTCCAATTTTTTCTGGGTCTATATATCCCTGGCCTAATATTACATATGATTTTTATTGCATTGTGTTCTGAGAAAGATGTATTCACTATTTTTGCCTTTCTGTAGTTGATTATTAGGTGTTTATGCCCTAGTACATGGTCAGTTTTTGTATAAGTGTCATGTGCTGCAGAGAGAAAAGTATATTCCTTTCTTTCCCCATTCAGTTTCC
Organism: Macrotis lagotis; assembly: GCF_037893015.1. Classification (NCBI taxonomy): domain Eukaryota; kingdom Metazoa; phylum Chordata; class Mammalia; order Peramelemorphia; family Peramelidae; genus Macrotis; species Macrotis lagotis. The sequence goes on from NC_133666.1 coordinate 99,509,387, forward strand.
TCCGTAAGTGTATCATATCTTGGTTTTCTAACAATTTATTTAGATCCTTAACTTCTTTCCTGTTTATTTTATGATTCGATTTATCTACATGTGAGAGCATGAAGTTGAGGTTTCCCACTAGTTGAATTTTGTTGTCTATGTCTTCCTGTAGAGTTCTTTCAGCTTCTCCTCTAATAATTTAGATGCTATCCCACGGGGTGCACACACATACACACACACACACACACACACACACACACACACACACACACACATATATATATGCATATATATATATATATTCAATATTGAAATCACTTTATAGTCTATAGTACCTTTTAGAAGGATATAATTTCCTTCCATATCTCTTTTAATACTATCTATTTTTGCAGCTGTTTTTTCAGAGATAAGGATTGCTACCCCTCCTTGTTTCAATTCAGCTGAAGCAAAATGTATTTTGCTCCAAGCTTTTACATTTACTCTATATGTATCTCTCTGCTTCAATTGAGTTTCTTGTAAGCAGTATATTGTAGGATTCTGTTTTTTAATCCACTCTGCTATTCACTGACATTTCAAGGGAGAGTATATCCCATTCACATTCAAAGTCAAAATTTCTGACTCTTTATTGCACTCCATACTATCTTCCCTCTATTTGTGTTTTTCCCCTTTTTACCCCCGCTTATCCATATTTCCCAACATTTTCCCTTTCAGTGTTTGCCCTCTTATATCCACCCCCTCCCCTTTCTTTAACCTTTCCCTTTTTCCCTTCCCTTCCTTTTGTTAGCTGCACATTTTTCTCTTCCTTCCTGTCTCTGTACCCCTCTCCCTTTTTCTCCTTTTAATACTTGAAAGGTAAGATATTTTTTAAGTTTACTAAATATGTGTTTATACTTTATTAACTTTAAGCCAAGTCTGATGAGAGGAAGATTTAGGTGTTTCTCATATCCTTCCTTCTTCCCCTCTATTACCATAGGTATTTTGTACCTCTTAATGTCATGAGATTTACCCCATTCAATCCTCTCCCTCCTCTGGTCTCCTTCCTGTCCCCCTTTTTAAGGAGGAGGTATTTTTATTTTTATTTTTATTTTTGGGGGGTTTTTTGGTAAGGTAATGGGGTTATGTGGCTTGCCCAATGCCATACAGCTAGGTAATTATTAAGTGTCTGAGACCAGATTTGAACCCAGGTACTCCTGACTCCAGGGCCAGTGCTTTATCCACTGTGCCACCTAGCCACCCCTAGGAGGTATTTTTAAATCATTCTATCTGAGTCATAGAAAATTCTGAGTATCCATCACTTCTAGCTAAGTATATTCTATCTAATAAAGTTACAGTTCTTGAGAGTTATTAGTGTCTTTCTCCCAAGTAGGGTTATAGCCAGTTTCATCCCATTGGATAGCAGTCTCATGGCTAAGTCATGAGTGTCCATTGCTTCTGGCTAGGTATATTCTCTCTGTTAGAGTTACAATTCTCAAGAATTATGGGAAAACCATAGCCAGTTTCATCTTATTGGAGAGCAGTCTTTTTTTTAAATGTTTCATGTGTCTCTTAAAACTCCTGTTTGATGTCCAAATTTTCTATTTAGCTCTGGTCTTTTCAGCAGGAATTTTTGGAATTTTTCCATTTTGTTAAATGTCCCTCTTTTCCCCTGAAAAAGAAGGCTCAGCTTTGTGGGATAGTGGATTCTTGGCTGCATTCCAAGCTCCCTTGCTCTTTGGAATATCTAGTTCCAGACCCTTAGATCCCTTAATGTTGATGCAGCCAGGTCCTGTGTAATCCTTACTGTTGTTCCTTGGCATTTAAATTGTTTCTTTCTGGTTGCTTGCAGGATTTATTCTTTTATCTGATTGTTCTGGAATTTGGCCACAACATTCCTTGGTGTTGCCATTTTAGGATCTCTTTATGGAGGGGATTGATGTGTTCTTTTAAAAACTACTTTACCCTCAGGTTCCATGATATCAAGGTAATTTTTCATCACTAGATCCTGAAATATTAACCTGGCATTTTTATTCTCTTCAGTGTTTTCAGTAAGTCCAATAATTCTCAAGTTGCCCCTCCTCAATGTATTCTTGATGTCAGTGGTTTTGCTGATGAGGTATTTTACATTTTATTCTATTTTTTCTATTTTTGGTTTTGTTTAACAGGCTCTTGCTGTCTCTTGAAGTGATTTTTCCACAGACTCCATTCCTTTCTTTTAGAGAGGTGTTGTCTTCATTTACCTTTTGCAACATCTTGTCCAATTGGTCAATTCTATTTTTGAAAGAGTCTTCCATTTGATCAATTGAGGTTTTGAGTGAATTATTTTCTTTTTGCATTTGACCAATTGATAATCTGAAAGTTATTCTCATTTTGTATTTGTCCAATTGTATTTTCCAATGATTTGGTTTCTTGTTGCAAGGTGTTAAACTTCTCTGGGGTTTCTTTTCCCAAATTTCCCAGTTAATTTTTAAACTCCTTCCTTGTTTATTCAAGGAAGTCTTTCTGTACAGGAGACCAGATCATATTCTCCTCAGAGGTTCTAGGTCACTCTGAGTTAGGGTCTTTTTCTTCCAAGAATTTTTCTATGGATCCACCTTTCCACTGACCTTTCTTCATTTTGCTAAGACCTTGAGTTGGTGAGGGACTGGTTCACAGACGTTTGGTGTTGGGATCCCTAGAGTCTTTTGCCAGTAAGTGCAATGTCTCCAGCTGACCAGTAGGGGGTTCTGGTTGCTTTCTCTGGAGTGTTTGTGAGGTCATCCCTCTCCCTATTGTCCACTGAGCTGGTTTTGCTGCTCCCATATCTGTGCCTGGGACAGAAGGTCTGTACTTGTGTTTGTTCTGGGAAAAGGCTTCAGCTGTAATGGAGGCATGGACTCAGAGTTCCTCAGAGCAAGGAGCCCAGATATGATTTCTGCAGCTCTCTTGCACCAGAATTCTCCCTCCAGGCCTGCCAGCAAGCTCCAGATATTCAGTTCCAATACCAATGCCTCGGCTCCCTAGTTGACCCAAGCCCTCTCAGTCTAGCCCTGCAGCTGATTAAGCAGGTCCAGTTCCCATGCCCTCATGCTGCTGGGCTAGTCAGGCTGATCTGCGGCTGATCTGCCCTCTGTGCAAAGACTCACCCATGACTGTGGAAGAGAGATCTGGAGATAAATGTTCTTTCTCCTGGCTTTACTTTCTGGGTTTTCTGGATCAGGTTTCTGTTAAGAGGTTTGTTTCTTATCATAGATGGGGAAAGATCAGAAGAATTTAGAACCGTGCCTGTCTTCTCTCTGCCAGAATTTAGAACCGTGCCTGTCTTCTCTGGCCAGAAGTCCAGAGGTCTATAATTTTCTTTCTCTGTTTTTACTCTTTCTGATTTAGGTATCAGCACCATATTAGTGACATAGAACCAGTTAGGCAGCATTCCACCTTCACCTATTTTTCCAAAGATTTTATATAGAATTAAAATGGATTGTTCCTTAAATGTTTGATAGAATTCACTTCTGAATCCATCTGGCCCTTGTGATCTTTTCTTAGAGAGTTCAATAATGGCTTATTGAATGTGTTTTTCTGAGATATGGTTATTTAGGTTTTTTAATTTCCTCTTCATTTAATCCAGGCAATTTTAAAAATTATTCATCTATTTCACTTAGATTGTCATATTTATTAGCATAAAGTTGGCCAAAGTAATTCCAAATTTTTACTTTAATTTCCTCTTCATTAGCGGTTAGTTCACTCTTTCACTATACTAGTAATTTGGTTTTTCTTCTTCTTTTTTAAATCAAGTTGACCAGAGGATTATCAATTTTATTGGTCTTTTTGTAAAACCAACTCTTGGTTCATTATTCTTGGTTTTATTTATTAATTCAATAGTTTTCTAGCTTTCAATTTTATAAATTTCACCTTTAATTTTTAGAATTTCTAATTTGGTGTTTAAATGGGGGTTTTTAATTTGTTCTTTCTCTAATTTTTTAAAGTTGCCTATTTACTTCATTGTTTTCCTCTTTCTCTAATCTACTCATATAAGCATTTAAAGATATAATATATCCCCTTACAGTCACCTTGAGTGTATCACATAGGTTTTGGTAATGTTGTTTCATTATTGTCATTATCTAGGATGAAATAATTGTTTTATATTTCCACTCATTCTTTAAAATGTAGTTATTTAGTTTCCAATTACTTCTGGGTCTATATCTCCCTGGTCCCAATTATTGCATTATGATCTGAGAAATATGCATTCACTATTTCTGCCTTTCTGCCCCATTACATGATCAATTTTTGGGTAAGTGCCATGAACTGCACAATAGAAAGTATATTGCTTTCTATCCTCACTCTATCCATAAGTTTATCATATCCATGTTTTCTAACAATCTATTTACCTCCTTAATTTCCGTATTGTTTATGATTAGATTTATCTAAATCCAAGAGTGGGAGGTTGTGGTCTCCCACTACTACAGTTTTGCTGTCTATGTCTTCCTGTTGCTTTTCCAACTTCTCTAAGAATTTGGATGCTATACCACTGGGTACTGTGTATTGAAATTAATTTATTGTCTATGGTACCTTGTAGGAGGATATAGTTTCCTTGCTTGCCTCTTTTAATGCTTTTTTCACTTCAGCTGAAGCAAAATATATTTTGCTCCAACTGTTTACCTTTATTTGTATCTCTCTGTTTCAGATGAGTTTCTTATAAGCAGCATATTGTAGGGTTCTTGTTTTAAATTCAGTCTATTTGCTTATGTTTTAAGGGAGAGTTTATCCCATTCACATTCAAAGTTATAATTACTAACTCTTTATTGCCCTCTATACTATCTTCCCTTTGTTTGTCTTTCCCCCCCTTTTATCCTTATTCCCCAGCATTTTCTTTCTGAATAGCACCACCTACAGTATGTTTGTCCTCCTATATCCACCCCCTTTCTTTCCCCTTTCCCTTTGCCCCTTCTTCCTTCCCTTATTTCTGTTATTCCCCCTTTTTCTCCCCCTTCCCATCCCCTCCCTCCACTTTTCCCCTTTTAATGCTTGAAAGGTAAGTTAAGCTTCTTAACTTAACTGAGTGTGTTTGAGTTAACTATAAGCCAAGTCTGATGAGATGAAGATTCAGGTGGTTTTCACCTCCTCCCTTCTTCCCCTCTAATTCAATAAGTTTTTTGTACCTCTTAATGTAATGAGATTTACTCATTCAATTTCCCCCATCTTTCCATCAGCTGATTGTCCCCCTTTTTAAGGAGGTATTGTTTTTAAATCATTCTGCCTGAGTTACAGAAAAGTCATGAGTGTCCATCACTTCTGGCTAAGTATATTTTCTATTATAGAGGTACAATTCTGGAGAGTTATTAGACTCTTTCTCCCAGGTAAGGATATAGCCAGTTTCATCTTATTGTATAACAGTCTCATGGATAAGTCATGGGTGACCCTCACTTCTGGCTAAGTATGTTCTCTATAATAAAGTTTCATTTCTCAAGAGTTATGAGAATCTTTCTCCTAGGTGGGGATATAGCCACTGTCATCTTATTGGATAGCAGATTTTTTCTTTACCCTTTTATTTTACATTTTCATGTGTCTCTTGAGTTTCCTTTGTGCTCACTCTGGCAGAAGTCTCCCTGCTGATCAAGTTGTGCTTGGTGCTCTCTGGGGCACAGGTCAGGAAATTGCTTATGCTGCCAAGCTCCCTGAGACTGCTCCCATGAGGCTGAACTTCCTTGGATCTGTCACAGTCATCCCTCCAATTCCATGGTGCAGAGCTATTCCACTATTCTCCAGGGTACCCTGGGCTGGAGAATTACCTCACTGGATCTTTCTGGGGATTCTGTCTCTGCAAAATTTAGTTAGAGTCATAACTTTAAGGTTTTTTTGAAATATTTGAAATATTTTGGAGAAAGCACCTAAGAGAGGCTCTTCTTCTTCAGCCATCTTGGCTCTTCCTCCTAGAACAAGACTTTTTCACCTTCTTCAAAATAGAACTTAAAAAATTTGGTTCTAGCAAAGCAGGACTCCAGGACTAAGATGGATAATACTACTAGAAACAAGACAGTGAAGTCCATTCAGATGTGACAGAAGGGTCAGATATCCTTGTTTATAGATTAAACATTTTCAACAGAGCACTAAGTATCTCTTCTTTGTCAGTGTTCAAAGAGTATACTCAGCAACTATTAGTGAGTGTTGAGTAGGAAATCACAATTTCTTCTCTCCTCAAGTTACAGGATCCTGGATCAAGGATGGAAGGGAAAAAGGAGGATAATAATAGGCAAAGGAAAATAGTGTCCAATGTCCTGGCATTAGGGAAAGCAATATCAGCTTTCTTATCAATTGAAAAGGGTTGAGGCAATTATTGTCCTGAAGCAAAGGAGAGATTTATGTTTCAAACAGGCAAATTAACACATTGTTGAAAAAAAGGATACTGTTACAACCTCTGATGGACATTAAAAATGAGGACATTCCTTTAGACACAGACATTCCTTTGATCAGTAAATAGAGTACTGGATATGGCCTCAGACACTCTGTCTTAAATGACTCTGCAAATCATTTAATCTCTACCTCAGTTTCCTGAAGTGTAAAATGGGGGATCATAGCAGTACTCATATCCCAGGTTTGTGGGCACCTAAATGATGAACCCAGAGTTCAAATCCAGAGTAATGAACCCAGAGTTCAAATCCAGCCTAAACTTTACTAGCTCTGTGACCCTACCCAAGTCACTTAACCTCTGTTTTCCTTAATCCACTGAAGAAGGAGACAATAAACCACTTTAGGATCTTTGCCAAGAAAAACCCAAGTAAACTTTGTTCCAGGATCATGAAGACTTAAACGAGTGAGTAACAAAACCCTAACCCTGCATTGTTTTGAGAATCAAGGGAGCTATAATACTTAGCACAGTGTGTGACACATTAAATATTTAATAAATTCTTATTCCTTTCTCTAAAATTCATCAATTCCTTAATATAATTTCTTATTCTCCTTTATTCATATATACTAAATAATAAATAGGACTAGTAATTTAACCCAAATTTACATCTTTATATCATAGCTTTCATGGTATCAAGATGAAGGAGAAACACCGGTAGAGAACTTTGATATGTTTGTAATGGGTTTGCTATTTGGGGACACTGCCTAAAAGAATGAGATGGAGCTTAGGGATGTATTGTACAGCAATTCTCTACTGCTGCTACTCCTCCTGTACTCAGCCTTATTTATCTCTTTTACACAACTCATCTGTATATGGATTTGGATTATGGTTGAGGAAGTCAGAGATGATGGTTAACTACTTGGTCTCTTAGACACATTGGGAGGAGTTGAGTGGATAGCTCAGCTTCTTCCCCTGCTTCCAAAAAGCATTTTCCCAAGATCCTCTGAGATGTAAAAAAAAAATCTACTGCTTATTATATTGGATCTAGATAAATTTTGGTCAGCATTTTGCATTTAGCAGCCTTATAGTTTTCATATCATACCTGATTTTAAAACATAGGGGGTACCAATTGGACTGAAAACATGAGATAGCTATTAAGGCATGTAATTAAGATAATACATTAAAGAAACTTATCAAGACTGACTTAAGCAATAGGAAATTGTTAAAAAGGATATTTAAAAGCATTAATCAGAAACAGACTGGGGAAGCACCTGGAAAGAAACTGTCTGATTTAATTGGGAACAGTCAGCATGAATTCATGAAAACAGAGATTATATATCTTAAAGCTTTGATTGGAATGTTTTGAGGAAGTGTTTACAACATGCAAACAGTGAATAAGTTTTCTAAAAGCAATAGCCTTTTTAAAAACACAATGATATTGCATAGATTTGATTCTTTAACTTCAAGGTCTGCCCTACTTGAGTGATTAGAAAATATATTTTTTCACTAGAACCTGTAAACCTTTGTTCCAACCCTCAACCCACCCTCCCCCTCAGTCCAACCAAATTATGATACTACATATTTGAACACAATTTTTCTACATATTGCAGAAAAATTAAATGACAAAAAATAGTCCTTCTCTAGGGTGCATTGCTAACACTCTTTTCTCTACCATACCATAGAAACCTCTTTCCCTGGGAAGTTCACTCAACCTCTGGAATACTTCTTATATTGGAAGTAACCTCTGCCCTTGCAGCCTTATCCTGTCATTGTTCAGTTCTTCCCACAACCTATGTCTTCATTCATATGCTGATTCTCTTCTACAGTACTTTTTTCTCCATGCCCTAAAATGTAAGATTCATAAGGCCAGGGTATGTCTTTTTTTTCGGCTTGTGTTTGTATTCCCAGTGCTTCCTGGCACACAGTAAGCCCTGAATAAATGATTGAAGATTGACTTACTGACTTGACTGAATAAATGGTAAAGTTAGGATAAATATTTTACATAAGAAATTCTCAAAGTGTGATCCAGAACCCTAGGGGGTCTCCAAGACACTTTAAAAGGATCCACTATATCAAAACTACTTTTATAATAATGCTAAGATATGTGAATTTCCAATATGATAACTATTGATAGATATAACCCACTTAAACAAAAAAACTTTGTAATCCTTAATTTTTAAGAATGTGAATGGTTTGAGACCAAAAAGATTGAGAATCACTTTTATAACTTGTCTAGTCCTATTTAGATGTCTATTTAGTAGTACCACCAAATGTTTTATATTTGTAGTATTAAGTTTCAGCTTCTCAAAAGGGTAAACAACAGTTATTATTGCCAATTGGTCCAAATCTTTGTTAATATGTGTTTAGGAAAGTCTTTCATTTTAAACATTTCTTTTCTGTATAGGAAGTTGTCCCAGCAGATTCATAAAGTACATTCAGTACCTGTCTTTAGGGAGACCTTTTACATGAGTCAGACTTAAGTTATATGAGGCTTTTTGATAGGATTATCACACACTAAAGAGTTCAAGAAAAGGAATTTGACTCTGCTTTGTGGCACATTACTGAACTGAGAAAATGTAGTTTCCTACACTCTTAGCTATAATTTAAATGTCATAGGTCAAACTCTTCTTGCTTTCAGTAAGCTCCAAATTCACAAGATTTCCTCCAAGTCTGATCTCGATCTGTCTCTGAATTGCCATTCAGTCATTTATGATCAGGCAAAGAAAAACAGTGTAGATATGGCAGCCTGGCTTGCCTAAAATCATATTGCTCTTGCTGCCACTTGAGAATGCTCATCATGTAACTTTCTCATTCTACTTCTCATGGGAGAGATTATAGTCATTATGACACAAATTATCCTGGAAGAGAAAAGAGGAACTGAAGTAGTTGCTACTTTTAAAAGCTCCACTATTAGTGACTCTAGCATGTTTAACTATTGGCTGGGACTAAAGAGAGAAGCTCTTTGAATATTTGATTAACCCTATCATGTCCACATCCACATCCTGCCAAACTGCCATAACACCCTATCAATGTTTATATCTCCTGATCTTTCTTCCACATTTTCTCCTATGTCAGGAATCAAATAATCAACCATAGCTCCTACTGTGTGTAAACACTGTGCTAGAGGCAGGAAATACAAAGAGAAAACTGGTGGGGGAGGTGGGGGAAGAAACTTCTTTTAAAAAGAACTTATATTGTATAGGGAGAGTCAGCCTATATTTTTTTAGCAGAGTTTGGGGGTGGATTGACACGTATGTAGCCTAGGTGTGATAATTAACCCTCTCTCTTCCTCTTTATTCATTCTCATTCTAGGATCTAAGGTAAACAGTATGTTTTTATATTTCTACCTTAATTCATTTCATCAATTAAATAATTATCACTGAGCCTCACATTCTATGTAGTTTATCTTTCCTTAACGACCCCCCCTTAATAATATCTTAGATTTAACCAAACATAACCACAATAAGCTTTATCCATCACAACAACTACTAATGTATCTGAAATTCTGGTAACAGTCCCAAACCATTTTGTTCTCTCAGAATACCCATTAAAGTGTTTTCTTAAGAGGTTTTTTTCATGTTTCTTTACAAGACAAGGGTTAAATCCAGTTATTTCAGGCAATAAATTCTCTTCATTCTTTTTCCCTACACTCTTTTTAGATATCAAATTTAATAATGCCTCCAAATGACAGTTAAACCCTTTGTCTCCCCATAGTTTTTCATGGAATGGTAATTAAACTGTCACTCTAAGATTCCAATGCCTTTTAAAGATACAGTATATCTACAGCCTCTCCAGGAATTATAAATAGACCCTGGTGTTACCTGCACAAAATAAAAACAATTTAATTTTGCATGGGGAAGAGTCATCAATGTCTAAGTGATCAGGAAAGTCTTCTAGGCAATGGTATTTGAGCCTATTTTTGAAAGAAATTAAAGATTCTAAGAGATAGGGGTGAGTTCTGTGGTACAACCTCTGAAAAAGAACAAAGATGAGAGAAAATACCAGTTTGGTTGAATTGAAGAATAAATTAAGAGGAACAATTTTTAAGGCTGAAAGTGTAAGCTGGAACCAGGATGAGAAGAATGTTAAATTATCAACAAATAAATTCAATTCTAAAGGTAATAGGGAATCATTGAGTTTTATTGAGCATAGAATTGACAAAGTTAGACCTGTGCTTCAGAAATATAATTTTGGTAATTACGTGGAGGGGGAATGGAAAAAAAGTAGATAATTGAGACTGGGATCAATTAGGAGGCAATAGTACTTTCCACCTGTTGAATTTATATTAGCCCTTTGAAGTCCAACTCAAAATCCCAAGATTTTTTTGATTCCTCATCTTACTCAGGATGAAATACAAAACTACTTATGGACCCATTTCAACACAACTTGGTATAGGAGATTTGACCTATTCCATTACTGACCTGGCCCCATTTGCCCCTCTTTAAGCAACCTCATGACCCCTCCCACAAATATTTCCCCATTCTATTCCACCTTTAAATCTCTCTGTTCCAAGAATTCCTCATCATATTGGTACTACCCTTAGTTTAGAAATTCAATCAACATAGCTCACTTAAGTTCAGAACCCAAGAGATCTGATGATCTCAGTTTCCCTTGTAATTGAGATAACAGATTTGCACTATTACAGGTATCCTGTACATAGCATTTTGGCTGAATCTATCTTATATATTTGAAATTATTGTGTATTATTATATTTGGAAACAGGCAATATTATCTATTAATCTATAACTTCTCAGAATTTAAAAATAGGAAGGAAACTCAGTGGACATCTTGTTAAACACATACATGAAAGGAATCCCAGCTATAACATATACAAGTGTTCATTCAACTATTAGATGAAGACCTCTAAGGAAGAGGATTCCAATACTTTGTAAGGCACTCCATTCTTTTTTTTACAAGGCAATAATGGGGTTAAATGACTTGCCTAAGATAATTATTAAGTGTCTGAGGCTGGCTTCAAACTCAGGTCCTCCTGACTCCAGGGTCAGAGTTCTATCCACTGTGCCACCTAGCTGCCCCACTCCATTCCTTTTGAAGATAGATATAATTATTAGGAAATGTTTCCAGACATCAAGCTTCAATTTATCTCTTTGTAAAGTCCACTCACTACCCCTTGTTCCCTCTAGGAACAGAAAGAATAAATACAATCCATCATTGTTATGACACTCAATTAGGTAAACATAACTAACACACCTTTCCCTTCATCCCACAATCTTTTCTGTTGACTAAAAATTATCATTCCATTCAATTTATCCTCATTTGGCATGAACTCAGTCCACTTCACTCTTCTAGTTGTCTACCTCTGGACACTGTCCCATTTATTAATATCCTTCTTTAAGTATAATACAAATATGAAAGTTAAACTGTCCCTGTTCTTGGAAATAGTAATCTCTAATATTCAGAGGAACAATGAATAGAATGGAGTACTGCTTTGTAAAGTCACAGGAATGGTGAATGTAGTCATGCACAGGGAACCATTAATAGGAAACCAATTAAATCACTCTTTTTCTAAGCAATGGCAGTTTGATTTGACTACATTCTTAGAACAAGAGATAGGTAAATCACTGGATAGGATATGAAGCATGGCTTGGTCAGGCCTGTGACCAGTTAGACATAGTGGACCATGTGGGTTTATTCTTACTTACAGCAATCACAATAGTCAAACCCCAGGTGAGAAGGCTAGAATAACTAAATCATCTAAGAAGTAATTTTTAGTGGGGATAGGAGCCAGGAATTTTCTTAAGCTCTCTTCCTCAGAAGCAACAGTAATCAAGCCTCTAGATGGATTCTGGACTGACAGAACCCAAAAAAAAGATTAGAGTTGACCATTTTCCAGCAAGGTCTGTCTCAGGTGGAGCAGGTATATGCCCAGGGCAGAGAACCTGAAATCTAGAGTGCAGGCAGCAGGTCTGGTGGGGAGGTTTTCAGCTATAGGAAAAGTCTTCAGTGGAGGCCCCTGGAATCCAGGTTCAGCAGGCCAATGGCACAGCAGGCTCCAACACAGGTAACCCAGACCTCCCTCCCCATTCAGTCACTCAGTACAACTAGCTTGGATGGCCCCAGCAGTGAGCAAGCTGCTGGTGTTCTCAACACTAATGGCCCAGACAAGTGAGCAAACCACTAGGCTCTCAATGTCGAGAATCTACAGGTAGGTCCCTGACCCAGCACAAAAAGCTTGGGACACCGCTCTTTGCCACTGGAGGGCAGCCTGCTCTGGTGCAGTAACATCCCCCATCCCTAATACCCTTCTTTACTATTTATGGTGGCTTTTCTTCCTGGGGGGAGTGTCATCCCTCAGTTCTCCTACCCCCTTGCCCTTCTCAATTTCTTATCCCCCCCCCTGAATGCTCGTCTTTCTGTATGAAGCCAACCCCACTTAAAGAAAGCGTGATTCCCCAAATGCTCCTCACTTCTAGTGAAACTCACTATTTTGATGCTTCTCCAAAGAACCTAACCTGTGAATTTTTTTGTGATAGATTGTACAGTTTGTGCAATCTTTGAATTAAAGTCTAAGCATTTCTTACCTCCCTGAGTCTGAGAAACTAGTGAGTTCTTCACTGAAAGAACCTACACCTATCCTTAAGTCCCCCTTTCCCCCAAACTCCATTTTCTCATCAACATTACTGTGCTAAAATAAATGATAAATGTGAAGAGTTTAGAGAAGCCAGGAAAGACATATAAACTAACTAAGGCAAATAGAAAAAGGGAGAAATCATGACTACCCTCTGATTGTGATGTAAACAGAATAATATAAGAGAACTGAAGTTAACCCTGAAGAACAGTTGTATAAAAGTATGCCTTCTTTTCTTTGAAGGAAAAAAAAGTAGAGAAAGGAGACAAACCATAATTTTTCAGTGATCATAATTGGGGGTGGGGGGATGAATTTTTATTCAAAGAAGGACTAGAGGTAATAATAAAAGAGATAACTTTGATTATATGAAATTAAAAAAACATTTTTGTAAACAAAAGCAACTAAGAGGAAAGAGGGAAATGGAAATGGTACACTTAACTTTGATTTTCTCAAAAAACTTACTATCGTCATTATAAAAACATTTCCCACTTGCCTTTCTAGGAGAAAATGATGAGTCAAAATTTAAAAATGGTGATCACACTGTGAAAATATTGGGAAAGCTTTCTCATTCAGAATCTTCTCTTAGAATCTGGAGAAAATGATGAGCTAGTAATAGAAAAAAATGACTACACTGTAGAGATGTTGAGGAAGTTTTCTTTCAGGATCCAAAAACATTCCCTTCTATAATAGCTTGACTCTCCTGAGCCAAAACAGGAACACAAGATGTGAAAAAGTCAACTTGGTCCTTGAGCATTACTCAGGTGGAATCCTCTTGGAGATTAACTTTTCCCTCCATTATCTACAACACTAAGCTGATGAAAGGAAAAGGCAATTGGTTTTAGCTTCACTATTGTACAAGGTGAGGATCCAGTCAGATGCCCAAATGGAGCAGCTGATGATTATGGAAGATAGAAAGTGAATTACATCCTAGAAGTGAAGAAAGAATCTCTATAGGATTGTTCCTCAAGTAGTCATTCAGACCTGTTAGCAACTCAAGAAACATGTGGCAATCATCACAGCAAGCACAGTTTTATTACATGTTCAGCACCTACATCAGTAAGTTGACCCATTTTCCCAGACTTTTATACCAGTGGATGAATATCTGCACCTGATTCAGAAGAACATTCTACTTTTGTTCCAAAAGTTCCAGGACTAAAGGACAAAATTTTCATAGAAATCACTCAAGAAAGAACCTGGAGTTTTATTAGGTATTTATGCCTGCTATGTGACTTTGGAAAAATAGCCTTCCAGAAATCTTTATTCATACACTTACCCCTGGATCACCAGCCAAGATGGACCAGCAACTAAAGTTTCTGACTAGCTGATGGATGAAGCATTTCATTCTACTCACTGTATGAGGAAGAGAGAGTCCAGTTATTCCCATACCTCAGGGAGAAGGTGAGCTGGAGCACAAAATGCTTCCTGAAGTTTTCAATTCAAGAAAATATTTTCAACTACAATCACTATCTGTGTCTTGTTTTGCCAGAGGCTTATACAGAAGACAATTTTAAAGTGTTTTAAGTATTTTAAGTCTTAGGTGCTAGATACCCTAGATATTTTAAAGTATTTAAGGATTTTAACATCCCAGTGTCACTCAGTTTTAGGTCATTGTTTCAAATAGTTTTAACTTTTAGTAATCAAATAAGTCTTACTATCCTCAGATTTGTTTATAGGGAGTGAAACTGAAGTCCATTTGGGCAATTTAAATTATTTTAAGCAATTTTAATGTTAGGTATTTATGTGTTTACTTTAAATATTTTAAAGTGATTTAATAAACATTCCAGCATCACTAAGTTTTAGGTCTCTGTAACTGAAACAGAGAATTGAATATTTATTTACCTAAAAATATTACTGTGAACAGATTGGGATATTAATATTTCTATGATCACTAGGTTTGAGTTTAGGACTTTGTTTCAACTGGTTTTAATTTAATTTCATTAATTAATTTATTTTTTACTCTTCTCCTTTTTTCTTTCTTTTAAAAAAATATTTATTTATTTTTTAATTTTACAATGTTTCCCCTAATCTCACTTTCTTCTCCCACCCTCCCACAAAAGGCAGTCTGTTGGTTTTTACATTGTTTCCATAGTATACACTGATCTAAGTTGAATGTGATGAGACAGAAATCATATCCTCTAGGAAAAAAATAAAGTATAAGAGATAGCAAAATTAGTCTTTGATCTTTTGTCAAACTCCACAATTCTTTCTCTAGATACAAATGGTATTCTCCATCACAGATGTCCCAAAATTGTGCCTGATTGTTGCACTGATGGAATTAGCAAGTCCATTAAGATTGATCATCACCTGCATGTTGCTGTTAGGGTGTACAATGTTCTTCTGATTCTGCTCATCTCACTCAACATCAGTTCATGCAAATCCTTCCAGCCTCCCCTGAATCCTCATCCCTCCTGGTTTCTAGTAGAACAATAGTGTTCCATCACATACATATACAACAGTTTATTAAGCCATTCCCCAATTGATGGACATTCACTCAATTTCCGATTCTTTGCCACCACAAATAGGGCCGTTATGGATATTTTTGTACAAGTGATATTTTTACCCTTTTTCATCATCTGTTCATCATATAGACTCAGTAGTGGCATTACTGGATCAAAGGATATGCTCAATTTTGTTGCCCTTTGGGCCTAATTCCAAATTACTCTCCACTAAGGTTGGATGAGTTCACAGCTCCACCAACAATCCATTAGTGTCCCAGATTTCCCGCATATCTTCCAACATTGATCTTTGTCCTTTTTGGTCATATTGGCTAGTGAGAGAGGAGTGAGGAGCTACCTCAGAGATGTTTTAATTTGTATTTCTCTAATAATTAGTGATTTAGAGCAATTTTTTCATATGACTATGGATCACTTTGTCTTCCTCACCTGTAAATTGCCTTTGCATATCCTATGACCATTTGACAATTGGGGAATAGATTTTTTTTAAAAATTTGACTCAGTTCTCTGTATATTCTAGAAATGAGTCTTTTGTCAGACATACTAGTTATAAAAATTGCTTCCCAATTTACTACATGTCTTTTGATCTTGGCTGCAATGGTTTTTGTCTGTGCAAAAGCTTTATAATTTAATCAAAATTATCTAGTTTGTTTTTAATGATGTTTTCCATCTCTTCCTTGGTCATAAACTACTTCCCTTTCCATAGATCTGACAGGTAAACTATTCCTTGATCTCTTAGTTTGCTTATAATAATAATGTTTTTATGTCTAAATTCTGTATCTCTTTTGACCTTATCTTGGTATAGGGTATGAGGTGTTACTCTAATCCAAGTTTCTACCATAATAATTTCCCATTTTCCCAATAGTTTTTATCAAAGAGAAAGTTTTTATCCCAATAGTTGGAATCTCTGGGTTTAACAAACAGCAAATTACTATAATCATTTCCTGCTATTATACCTAAGGTTTTAATTTTATTAATCAAATAAGTCTTACTAACTAAAGAAGGATCTATTGGCATCCATCTGGACACTCCAAAGTATTTAAATTGTTTTAAGTAGTAGATGTTAAGGTGCTTACCCTAAATATTTTTAAAGTGCTTTATTAAATTAATATTTCCAATATCACTAAATTTTGATTGCTTTTAATTTTTTAATAATCAATGAAGTCTTACTTGTCATTGATTTTTTCACCCAAATATTTGTCTATAAGTGGAGTCTATCTGGGTACTTTAAGTTATTTTAATTAGTTTTAAGTTTTAGAAATTAATATATTTATTCTCAGTATTTTCAGATGTTTTAGTAAACTTATATTTCCAATGTCACTAAATTTCAAGCATTATTTCAATTGGTTTTAATTTTTCATAATTCAATATCCACATATATTTGTCAATCTGGATTATAATTGATATCCATCTGGGTAATCTAAATTATTTTGAGCAATTTTAAATATTAGGAGTTTATCCTAAATATTTAAGGTTGTTTAATAAATTAACATTTCTAGAATCAAAAAAGAAAGAAGCAGCTTGTGTAAGTACCCATTAATAAAATTCAGAATGAATTAAAATAAGGTCAGAGAAAATCTGGGAAGGTTACCTTGGAGAAGAGGATAGGCAAAGCATCATAAAAGGAAGGCAAAAAATGCACCATATGTGAAACTGAAGAGGAGAATATGAATTGTTTTCCAGTCCAAAAAGCATTTTAAGAATCAAGAAGAGAGGTAGCTAGGTGATGCAGAGGATAGAGCACCAACCCTGAATCAGGAGGACCTGAGTTCAAATCTGGCCTCAGATACTTAATAATTACTTAGCTGTGTGATCTTGGACAAGTCATTTAACCCCATTGCCTTGCAAAAAAAACTCAAAAAGATCAAGTAAAAAAGTTGGGAAAAGAAATGTAAGAGAAATTCAACATCTTGCAAAAGGAAGTAAAAAACTGACTGAAGAAATGCAAAAACAAATAGAAAAAGACAATAGCCCTTTTAGAAATATAATTGACCAAATGGAAATAGAGATGGAAAAGCGAACTGAAGAAAATAGTCCTTTGAAGAAGTGTTAAATGGGGACTAATGACTATGAGACATCAAGAATAAGTCAGTCAAAATTAAAAAATGAAAAAAAGAAGAAAATGTAAAATATTTTACTAGAAAAATACGTGACGTGGAAAATAGATGCAAAAGAGAAAATTTAAGAATTATTGAACTATCTGAAATCCATTATCAAAAAAGACCCAACATCTTTCAAGAATTCATCAAGATATAGAGTCCTGGTATCCTAAAACCTGATGGGGAAAATTGCCATTAAACAAATCCACCAAAAAACCTCCTGAAAGGGATCCTAAAATGAAAAGAACAAGGGATATTTAGCCAAGTTTCAGGATTATCAGATCAAGGAGAAAATACTGCAGACCCAGCAATTCAGAAAGAAGCAATTCAATTATGCAGAACTTGACACCAAAGAGCTTAGATTACAACCAAGAATCAACTACACAGCAAAATTGAGCATACTCCTTCTGGGAAAAGTTGGACATTTAAGAAAATGGGTGACTTTCAAATTTTCCTGATGAAAAAATCAGAGCTGAACAGAAAATTTAATTCCAAACAGGAGATTCAATAGATATATAAAAGGAGAAAAGAAATAGGAGAAAAGAAAAAAAAAGTTTATTTAATAAGATAAACTAACTGCATCTGTACAAGGGAGGAAGACATTCATAATTCTTAAAAACTGTAACTCTATTAGAATGCATATACTTAGACTGAAGTATGTATACAAATTTATTTTGATGGGATGGTTTATAAAAATATTAAGACATTAAGAAAAAGGGACAGGAGGAAAATGGGGTAAATTATAATCACATGAAAAAGTACAAAGGATTATTACAGTAGAAGGAAAGAAGAGATGAGGTGAGAATTGCTTGAATCTCCTTTGCCTTGGATTTGGCTCAAAGGGGAAATAACACACACACACACACACACACACACACACAGACACATACACTCAGTTTGTGTAGAAATTTATCTCAACTTTCAGGGATTAGCAGGGAAAAGGGGGGAGGGGAGAGGGAATAAAAGAATGGAGGGAAGGGAGGGAAAAGAAAAAGGGGAAAAGGAAAAGAGAGGGGGGCTGATAGAAGAGGTGCAGATTGAGGGAGTTATTCAGAAGCAAAACATTTGTGAGGAGATAACGGGTGAAAGCAGAAAGAAAAGTACAAATGCAGGGGAGATACAATGGAGGTTAATAAAGTCTTAGTCTTTCCCATTAAACAAAAATAAATAGAGTGGATTAAAAAACAGAATTCTACAATGTTGTCTATAAAAAACAAATTTAAAACAGATACACAAAGAGTAAAGGTAAAAGACTGGAGCAGATTATATCATGTTTCTGCTGAAGTGAAAAAAGCAGGGGTAGTAATTCTTATCTCAGACAAAGCAAAAGCAAAAATAGATTCCATTAAAAGGGATAAAAAAAGTAAAATTACATATTCCTAAAAGGTACCATAGATAAATCATAAAAATAACTTCATCCAGGACAATACCAAAACTTGTGGGAATACAGTTAAAATAATTATCAGGAGAAATTTTATATATTTTTAAATGCTTAAATGAATAAAATAGAGAAAGAGCAGTTCAATGAATTGGGCATAACTAAAAAAGTTATAAAAAGAACAACTTAAAAATTCCCAATTAATTATCAAATGAGAAATTCTGAAAATAAAAGATAAGATAAATTATATCAAAAGAAAACTATTGCACTAATATATAAGACAAAGTCCATTAAAATAGATAGATATTTGGTTAATCTAATTTAAAAAAGGAAACCAAATTACCAGTTTCAAAAATGAAAAGAATTAATTCACCACCAATGAGGAAATTAAAGTAATGATTTCAAGTTATTTTGCCCAACTGTATGCCAGTAAATTTGATAATCTAAGTGAAATGGATGAATATTTACAAAAATATAAATTGCCCAGATTAGCAGAAGAGGAAATAAATACCCAAATAACTCCATTCTAGAAGAAGAAATCGAACAAGCTATCAATGATCCCCCTAAGAAAAAATCTCCAGAATCAGATGGATTCACAAGTGAATTCCACCAAATAATTAAATAACAATTCCAATATTTGAAAAATTTGAAAAAAATAGGTAAAGAATTCTGCCAAATTCTATGACAGCAGTTTGGTATTGATACCTAAACCAGCCTAAAACAGAGAAAGAATATTATAGACCAATTTCTTTAATGAATACTGATTCAAAAAGTTCACATAAAATATTAATAAAGCAATTATAACAAGCTATAACTAGGATAATATACTGTGATCAGGTAGAATTCATATCAGGAATGCAGGATTTGTTCAATATTAGGAAAACTAACAGTATAGTTGACCATATCTATAACAAAACTAACAGAAATTATATGATTATCTCAATAGATGCTGAAAGAGTTTTTGACAAAATACTAGCAAGCCTATTAAAAATAATAGAGAGTATAGGAAAAAATGGAGTTTTCCTTAAAATGATAAGCATCATATGTAATGGGGAAATGCTACAACCATTCCCAATAAGATAAGTGGTGAAACAAGGATGCTTGTCATCACCACTATTATTTGATATTATATTAGAAATGTTGTCTTTACCAATAAGAAAAAGAAATAGAAGGAATTAGAATAGGCAACTAAGAAACAAAATTCTCTTTGCAGATGATATGTTGGTACAGACAGAGAATCTTAGAAAATCAACTAAAAAACTACTTGAAACAATTAGCAACTTCAGTAAAGTAAACCCACATAAATCACTGGCATTTATATTACCCACAAAGCACAGCAGCAAGAGATAAAAAGATAAATTCCATTTAAAGTAACTGTGAACAACAAAATACTTGGGAGTCTACCTACTAAGACAAACTCAGAAACTATATGAAAACAATCACAGAACATCTTTGTACAAATAAAAGCCTCTAAGTAAATGGACAAATATCGATTGTTATCATTAGGCTAAGCTAATATAATAAAAATGACAATTAAACCTAAATTGAATTTACTTATTCAGTACCATACCAATCAACCTATCAAAAATTACTTTGTTGCACTTGAAAAATTAGTAACAAAATTCATATGGAAGAATAAAAGTTCATGAATAGCAAGGGAATTAATGAAAATGCAAAGAAAGATCCATATTAGATCTAAAAATTGTAAAGTAGCAAATTCACTTGGTACTGATTAAGATATAGAATAATGGATCAGTAGAATAGATTAGGTACAAAGAAAGAGTAATAAATGGCAAGAGTAATCTACTGTCTGATGAACTCAAACACTTTAGCTTCAGGGATAAGAACTAATAAAAACTGCTGGGAAAACTGGAAAATAGTATTATTAAAATCTAGGCATAAACCAACATCTCACACCCTTTACCACAATAAGGTCAAAATAGATACAGGATTTAGACATAAAAGTAGATATCATAAGCCAGTTAGAAAGCAGAGCACCAGTCCCAGAGTCAGGAGGACGGGAGTTCAAATTTGGTCTCAGACACTTAATAATTACCTAGCCGTGTGACCTTGGGGAAGTCACTTAACCCTACTGCCTTGCAAAAAGGAAAAAAAGAAAACAAAGAATAGTTTATCTGTCATGTCTATGAAAAGGGAAGCAGTCTATGATCAAAGAAGAAATCGAGAATAACATAAAATTCAAAATAGATAATTTTGATTACATTAAAATAAATAAAGCAAGTGTATCCAAGATTAAGAGGTATGCAATAAGTTGGGAAGCAGTTTTTACATCTAGTGTTTCTGATAAAGGACTCAATTCTAACATATATGTATATATATATATATATATATATATATATATATATATATATAGAGAGAGAGAGAGAGAGAGAGAGAGAGGGAGAGAGAGAGAGAGAACTGAGTTAAATTTATAAGAATATAAATCATTCCCTAATTTATAAATGGTCAGTGTTAGATAAAGAAATTAAAGCTATCTTTAGTCATATGAAAAAATGTTCCAAATAATTTTTGATTAGAGAAACACAAAATAATACTACTGAGGTACCAGCTCATTTCTATCAGATTGATCAATACAAAAAAAAAGAAAATGATCAATGTTATAGAGGATGGGGGGAAACTAAAACACTGATGCATTTCTGGTGCACTTGTGAGCTGATCCAACTTTCTGGAGAGTAATTTGGAATTGCACCCAAAGGGCAATAAAATTGTGCATACCTTTGATTCACAATTATATTTGTATCCCAAAGAAATCACAAGAAGAGGTAAAAATCTCATATGTACCAAAATATTTATAGCAGCTCTTTTTTGGAGTGGCAAATAATTGGAAATTGAGGGGATGGCTATTAATTAGGGTTAGGCTGGACTAATTGTGGTGTATGATTTTGATGGAATTCTATTGTTCTGTAAGAAATCATGAGGATCAGGGATTCAGGAAGATCTCGAAAGACTTGAATGAACTGAGGCTGAGTGAAGTGGGCAGAACCAGAAGAACATTGTTCAAAATATGAACTTTGGAGATGCAAACTGACCCCAAAATTTCTAATGTATGGTAAAAAACAAGAAGGCTGCTAAGGTCACCTTTGTGAGATGTTGAGCACAAGGTATGGCCAAGATCATGTCACCTAAACTAAACTTTAAATGTGTCCCAAAACAATGGGACTTAAGTAACCATTTAAGAAAGATTTGTTGGATTGAATGCTTCATTCTTCATTCTTAATGGTTTGAAAAAGATACTTTAAAAGGACATCATTAGATTAAGTAAATCTATATTGTCCCTGACTATCAGTCCAAGATGGAATAATTGTAATTCACAGGAGAAGGGGAAAGAAGAAGTTATGAATTTTAAATGCCCCTGAATTCAAAGCCAGTGTCTATATTTAATTTTTTAATCTCTCATTTTTATATGCCATTTTCCCATTGGTGAAAAGAACTGTGATACTACCTACTCATGATTATGATTTACAAAAATTACATTTTGATGAAATGTTAACGAATTTCTTTGAACTCCTAAGGAGAAATTCACATTGCAAATTCTAATAACAGTTGCTCAAATAAACCCTTGATTAGTATAATCTGATAAAATTAATATATCATCAACCTGTAACTTTTCTTCTATCTTATGGTCCTTATAGAACATTGTTATTGTAATTCATAATAATGAAGGATCCACTGATCCCCTAACAAATAATAAAATATTTCTTGGTGTCAAGCTGAAGTAGGGGAGATTTGTCATAGAAAATATAAAACAAGGAAACTGACAAATTTTTTAAGACAATAAATTTATTTATTTTAGACTCCTGTGATGGGTAAAATCTGAAATAAACTGAAGAAACAAAGGTTCTGACTTCTGAGCCTATCAATCTGATCATTCATACTTAGGGTGTTTTACATTTTACATCCACCCACACTTTATCTTTCATATAGCTACAGATTTATAGAATTAGAGAATGGGAAAGGACCTTAGAAGGTCTTTCGTTCTAACTTACTAACTAATGCATGACAAGTGGTCATGAAACTTGTAAAACTTATGAATCTAACAGTTGACCAAAAAAAAAGGGAAAAGAAAAATGAAGGAACCTGGTGTGACTTCTCTATGGTTGAGAGTTTTGAGAAACCAATGACTAGATTCACTCTAAATTCAAGATCTTATAGTTAATTTGAGTCAGGTTCTGTTATATAAACAGTGAGAGGGAATTAGAAAACAGCTTTTTCCCTTGATAGACAGTCATAGAAGGGAAATTAGAGATCACAGGCCCCTAAGATTACATATCTAGAGCTAAAACAGAACTCAGAGTTCTTCTAGTTCAACCCCCTCATTTTACAGATAAGGAAACTGAGGTACACAGAAGGCAGGAGAGCCCAAGTTCAAACAATTAGGAAACTTGTAGAACTAATATCTGCAACCCATTAATTTCCATCCATCATTCCTGGGTGGCCATAGGCAGAAGGAAAACATTTGATGCAGATACTATTTTTTTCTATTTTTCCTAGCACAAATTGTCCCTATCCTAAATATAATAATAGCTAATATTTATTTAACATCAAGTATGTGCCAGGGATTTTGCTAAGTATATTATAAACATTATCTTATTTGATCTTCAGAACCAACCGGGGAAGTAGGTGCAATTATTGTCCTTGTTTTACAGATTAAAAGATTAAGGCAAATAGAGTTTGTAACTTGCATAGCCTCACAGAGTTAATGAGCATCTAAAGGCCAGTGTTGAACAGAGGTTCCCAACTTCAGGGCTAGCATTCCATTAACTGATTAACATGCTGTCCAAAGAGCATAATTTATATTTATTTAGTAAAAAACAATGAACCCCAATATCAAGGATCATAGATTTAGAATTAGAATGGATCATATATGTTATCTAGTTCAATACTTTCATTTTGCAGAAGAAACTGAGACCAATACATGTTTAAGTGATTTTACCAGGGTAATACATGCAGTAAGTGACAGAACAAGGATTCAAATTCAGCTTTTTCATCCAAATTCAGTAGTTTTTTTCAATTCATCATACTGTCACTCTTCCTCTAGAGGTTTTTAAACATTGTTATGTCATGTACCTTGGGCAGTCTGATAAACCAAATATTACTAGGATTTGCTTTTGTGAACTACATATTTCGTAGAAGAAAATGCAAAATTCCAATGACAAGTTAATAAAAATTGAAATTTACTCTTTTTCATTCAAATTTATGGACTTCTTCCTCTCTCCTGTCACCTCACCCCCATTTATGGGAAGAAACCTTTCTAGAGAAACAAAGAAATAACAGATACAGCAAATTGCTTTTTCTGAATTCCCAGTTCCTTTACTGATTGCCATTCATTTTCAGAAAATACAAACTAATACCAGAAATTTGCCAATAATCATGGTGAATATATTTTCCTACTTTATTCACTAGAAATGAGGTCATAGAGCCTCCCCTCTGAATGTCAAGAATCTTGGAGGGGCATCTAGGTGATACAGTAGATAGAGCACTGGCTCTGAAATCAAGAGAACCTGAATTCAAATCTGACCTCAGACACTTAATAATTACCTAGCAAGTTACTTGGGCAAGTCACTTAACCCCACTGACTTGCAAAATAAAAAGAAAAAAAAAATCAAAATAAGAATAATGATCTTGAGCTCAAATAATTAATCATTATTTCTTATATTTGTTTTTTTAGAGATTAAGTAATCACTATTTTCAGTCATCTTTTTATATTACTGAGATCAGCAATTCTTTCAAACTGACACTTTGAGTTTTTTATTTTGTTACATTAAATTCAAAATCATTGGGTTTTTATTACAGATAAAATCTGACTATACATGTATATTTATGAAAGAAAAATCCACTTCATAATTTTATAAATTAAATACAAATAAAAAACTGAAGCAACTTGCACCATCAACTAAGGAGTAGGACATAAATGACTGTAGAAATTTTACAGGGAGCTAAATCTTAGCCTGTAATCATTTCTGACATTTTACTACTGCATGGTTCACTATACCTAGACCCTTTTTATTCAAATAATCAAACTCCCATCCTGATTTATAATATACATGGGTGGTTAATCTTCAGATTCTAATTGCAATTTGACTACATATTTTAAACTAAATGTATTCATTACAGATTCAAAGACATTTCAGATATTTCTATTTGAGGGTACCAATAGCAGAAACTGCAATTTCTATTATAAATCTTCAGTTTGCATATCCTTTTACAGCCTTAAAGAAGAATTATGGTACCCCATCAAACTAAAATGTAATGAACCTTAAGAAAGTCCTTCTACTAACCCAAAGGATAGCAATCAAGTGTCTGGGTAATGGTTTGAAATTTACTAAAAGGATATTAACTTTTGGATCAATTCTTCTAAATTCATAGTCAATAAAGAATTGGATCTATTTACACAATTCACCTTACCTCCTAAAATTCATGGAGGGCCTTGCATTTAATAGACACTTAATGCTTGTAGGATTTAATAAAATCAATAAGCTTGAAGTATCCTTAGAGATTATCTCAACTAAACCCTCATTCTACAGATAATGAAATTAAAACTCAGAAGGGTTTAAGGGATTTTCCCATTCGCACAAAAAGTTAGCTGTTTGAAGCACCAAGGACGAGAACCTAGATCTTCTGATTTTCATTTCTTTCCTTGGAGCATTATAATTGAAAACTGTTTGTTTATTTGGATATGGATAAGGAGTTCTTAAAATCAGTTTTTAGGGAATTTTAAAATGAAATATTTAAATATTATGAATTATTCATGTTACCACTTATGATATTCTACCTTATCTTTTAGTTAAGATGTTAATAGCATACAAGCAAAGATTTGTGTAGTACTTCAATTTTTGAAAAGTACTTTACTTATGTTACCTCAGCTAATCCTCATGACTTATGAGGAAACTGAGGCTTTTAGAAGTTAAGGACACAAATATGAAAAATACTAAAGTCAGGATTAGAACTGGGTCCTCCTTAACTTCATTCTATTTGGAAGCTAGGTGACACTCTTTCCACTAGGCCACCTAGCAGCTCTAAATGGTCATATCATTTAGAATGTCCTCAAGTTATCCTAGAAATGCTTTTTCAAAATTCCAAGCTTTTTTGTTTGTTTATTTGTTTTTAATAATGAACTTTAGCTAGAAGATCGAGTAGGTTCCATGTTCCAATTTTCTTCCTTCTTCAATCATCCTTCAAACAGATGCCAAAATAATCATCCTAAAGTTTTAGTATGAACCTGTTATTTGCCAGCTCACATCCTTGATGTTGTTGCTGTTTAGTCATGTCCTGCTCTTCCTGACCCTCTCCTCCATTAACTCTCAAGTGGACCTAAGTTCACATTGATTGTTTCTATTAAAATATTTAATGCATCTTGTCATCTGTCATTCCCTTTTCCTCTTGACTTCAATCTTTTGCATCATTGGCTTCTTTCCCAAAGATTTCCATTTTCTCATTATATGAACAATGTATTTAAACTTTACTTTGCTTTCCTTGCTCTCCAAAGGACACTCTCCAAGGGACAGAAATCTTTTGCAGGACCATAATTCAAAAGACTCTCAACTTTTCTTACAATCCACCTCTCACAGTCATACACTGCTACTGGAAAAGCAAATAACTTTGTTAGCAAAGTGATGTCTCTGCTTTTTAGTATTTTGTCCAGATTTGCCATAGCTTTCGTTTAAGGAGCAAGCGTCTTTTAATTTTATGCAGTAGTCATCTGCATTAACCTTTGGGACCAATAATATGAAATCTGACTCTGTTTCCATTTTTCTACTCTACCAAGAGATGATGTCAATTGTCACCTTCTTAGTTTTTTCCTAATTTTTTAAAATTTTAACTTCAAGAGAACTTTTACATTCTCTTCTTTCACCCTCATGGAAAGGATTCTTAATTCTTCACTTTTCTTCCTTTGGAGTGGTAAAATTTGTATATTTGAAATTTTTGATATTGCTCCAAATGACATTAATTCCAGTCTTTGATTCATCGAATCTGGCACTTTGTATGAGGTACTTTACATATTAGTTAAATAAATAAGGTGCCAATATTCTGCCTTGCTGTTCTCCTTTTTCAATCTTAAACTAAAAAGAAAAAAATGGTAAAAATTTAACAGATGTAGAAGAGATCAAGAAGAGGTGGCAAGAATATGCAAAAGAGCTCTTCAAGAAAGATTTTAAAAACACTATCATGGTTACTGGTGTTTATATTTTATTATGCCATTTTTTTCATGAAAGTTTCTTCAAGACTCAAAGTGACATCTCCCCTTTGAAGATTTCCCTTATCACCTTATCTACTTAAAATTCTGTATCTTCTCAAAATTGCTTTAAATTTACCTGTCTAAATCTACAATAAAGTTTAAGTTCCTTGAAGCCAGAGAAGTATTTAATTTTTAATCTGTGTATTTCTAGTATATTGCATCATGTTCAAGAGGAAGATGTTTAAAAATGACTGATGAATTCATTTAATATCTATGGATGATTTTATTTTAAGAAATCTTTGATGAAAGCAATAACAAACACATATGTATGCATGTCTAAATGTATATATTCACTCTGACAATTTCCAAAGTTTTAGTCCTCTGTCCCCTTGATATAGTTCTACATTATGGTTTTCCACACATCTCAAAGACAAAGATAACTTGAACTCAAGATAATATAAGAATTACTGGTACTCATGACTTTTCCATGAGCACAATATTTCTTGCTTCCAGGACATTTCCTGAACCTTTCTAACAAAATTGGAATGTTTTTCTCCATTGCATTTCTAAGCTGCATTTCTTTCACCTTGCTCAAGAGAAGAAATGATCAGAGCAGTAAATAGGATGATACTATTGGGGCCTTGTCCCAAGGGACCAAAATTTGAAGCTTTAGCATCTAGTTAGTAAAAAAAGAATTAGTAAGATGGGAAACTCACAGATTGTAGATTCTTTTCCCAAAAGAGTAAAGTCCAGGTAAGCCTCAGAAGGACCCAAGATCCTTTTGCCTTGTACCATTCATAGTATCCAAATGTCCTGGTAAGGAAAGTGTCCAAGGTCTCTATCTCTACAGAGTTTTGTATTATAGAGTTTTCTGTTACCTATTATAACTAATGCCACTCTTACCACCAGTATCAGGAACTTCTTGCTGAATCAGTCTTCTTTTGATTTGTGGGCACATTTATAGCTTACTCTATATGTAAAATTATTGGTTAGGTTTCTGAATATAACTTGCAAGTAGCTCCTGCAATACTTGAACACCTACACAAATAATTTGTCATTCTTCCTGTTTCTATCCAACTTTTCTGCCATTCATAAAAATTTCTTGAATGACAATGATTAAACTACCATGAAACCTCTTTTGTAAAATTTGTTCTTGGGAGTAGATTGTAAATTTATATTCCTGATAAGCAAATTGCCTCTTGTTTCTCTCAATTCTCCTATACCCATTGTTCTTTTAAGAGAGAATAATGCAGCGGATAGAGGAAAATGACATATCACTTACCCGTATGATTTCATACAAAAATAGATAACTTCTTGGTTTCCTTTTAAAATAAGTAGTTTGGATTAAATGATTTCTGACATTCCCTTCAAAGTTAGAATACAATACTAACACACTGTTTGGTTTTAGGAAGGCACCAAAACTGAATTTGAGGACTAGAAAACACAATTTGCCTAAAGAAATAGAATTCATTCAATCTCAGAAGGACTTAAAGTATTGTGATTATGAAAAAGGGGTACAATTTTGTTAATTAAAATTGTATGTAAAAATAATTTTTTTCCATTAAAATGTGAGATACAGGGAACTGAGTGGATTTGTTTGAGAACAGAGAAAGGACTGAGCATGAATAGCATTTAGCCCTCAGCTTATTTTCATGTAATTGTTTTTAGAGTTTGAAGGTTTGTATTCATTAAGTGGAAAATCAAAGAAGTAGAGGCTATGGTATGATTAAATAACGAATGTTAGATTCATAAACATAAAAATACACTTATGAGTTGCTAAGCAACAGCACACTCTGATTCAATCTATTAAAAATGTTGAGGAATTCACCTCAGGGAAGGACTTAGGAAGGCAGGAGGGTGTAAAAGTGACAGCATTCACCTGGTAGAAAGACTCTTCAACTGCTATGATTCTTGACTGAAGAATGGATGAAGCTTATTGGAAGATACTTGAATTACCCCCTGGTGCACACTGCTGATTGACAGAAGGGAGCCCCTGAAGGAAACCAAGGAAGCTAAGAAACAGAGATGAGAAAGGAAAGCATTCCAGCAATTTAGGATAGTCAAAAATGCACAGAACCAGAAGGAGGTCCGTGAAGAACATGTATGTGAAAGACATCACAGAAGCAAATATCATTTGGATCTCAGAGTATAAAATTGAGAAAAGTAAGACATAAGAGTAAGAAAATTGGAAGGGTTTTAAAAGTTAAATAAATGATTTTATGTTGACCTACTGGAATTTGTTGAATGGGGGCATGAGGGAAAAATGGATTGAGTAGGGCTAAGTAAACAACCATAAAGCTCTTGCAATAATTCATGCATTCTGAACCTAAACTGGAGTGGTAAACATATCAGAGGACAGAAGAGAGTATATTCAAGAAATGTTGCAAAGGCAAAATCAAGAGAACATAGCAACTGATTGGAAATGGGTCATGACAGAGTATAAGGAGTTGAGTTTGACTAGTAGGTTGTGAGCCTGGGCAAATGGGAGGATAGTATGATGCCCTTTTCAGAATTAAGGAAATTAGAAAGAGAGGAGAATCTTTTTTGGGGGGAAGATGGAATAATGAGTCACATTTAGGACATGTTTGGATACCTACAGGATATTCAATTCAATAGACTCATAGTCACTTGTAGATATAATATTGGATTGGAGGATAAGAGTCTAGAACTTGGTAAATAGATTTTGAGAATTATTTGCATAAAGAATATAATTGAAACCCTAGAAGCCGAGGAAATCATAAAATGAAATAGTATGGAGGGAAAAGAGAAGAGGATTCAGGCCTTTGGAGAGATCCTGTTTAGTGAGTATGAACTAGGAGATTATGCAAAGGAGTCAGAGAAGAGGAGTCAGTGAGAAAGAGAATCCGGACAACCAGTGCAATAAAACCTAGACCAAAGAGAATAGCTAAAAGAAAAGTATGATCAAGTGTCAAATGCAACAGAGGGGTCAATAAAAATGATTGTCTGAATTAGAGAACAAAATCTGTGAGCTTTTCACTTAAGGGGACTTGATTATCATACTGGCGCAATACTACTTCAGAGCTAGTTTAATGGTAATTAAATATATTTTAAAAGCTTGGCAATGCTTGACAATTTGGGAAAAGCAGATTTATTCATCAGGAAAGCAGTAAGTATAATATTGAAGGACATCATTGGGTATGGATTTTCCAAGAAAAGGCCAAGATAATAAAAGTCTTGCAATACATATTTTGTGAGAACTTCCAAGCACATAGGTTGTACTCACTCATGTGTGTGTATCCCTGTTGAGTTTCATATGCCTACCCTTCCCCAGAGATACTAATATGCAAGAGTACAAGAGCATATCTCAGTGTTCATCAAAGGTCTTTTATTGGGAAGAATGTAAGTGTATGAAATACATTTGTAATATTTCTGAGTAATATTTGTCCCAAATAAATTTTTGAAAACTTGGTTGACAAAATTTTGCATCAGTTAAAAATAAAGCATGTTTTCTGAAATCTCTGAATGCCTTGATTTTCCGTATTATCATTCTTTACTGAAATTATTTCTTATTAAAATATATAGTTTTAATATTTTTTCTAAAAAATTATGTAATATTTTTAGACGATAGAAGTGTTGCTTGTATGCTACTATACAGTTAACATGTATTTTATCCATTCTTTATCTTAGTAGCCTCATGCTATGCTGGCACCATAACCATTCTATTGCTTATGAGAAGTCTGTAAGATAATGTGTTTATAGACATTGTTACAAGTTTATAATGTACTTTTCCATATTCTTTTATATATATATATATATATATATATACACATAGGTATGCTATATAATATTTTAAAAAATTCCTTATTGAGAAAAGGATGCTAAATTAAAACCCCACAATTTTGATAATTGGAAATTGCCAATTATTTTGTAGTACTTTATTATATTAAGAGTGTCTTTTAGTTAGCTACTGAATGAATCTATTAGATACATTCAAGTTTTAGTTGGGATTCTGCATAGCTTTCATTTTAACTCTTTGATTCTTTGCTATTTCTTTTAACCTGTAGTATTATTTTAATGAATGTTATCATTCCAACCCACTAAAAATAAAAGTATATCTAAAGTACATTCATGTGATTATTTTTGCATTTACCTGATATTAAGTGTGTTGTGTTGGTTGTTATTGCTTTTACCTTATAGTGAAATAAGTGTTTTATGTATAAAAGTAAATGATGATCTTACATGATAAATGAATAATAACATTTACATTTTATATAATAAGCATAAACTGATTAAGTATAGATTGGAAGCATACCTTCGGAGGCTCAGGAACAACATTGGTGAGATGAAACAATGTATTCCCTCTCCATACTATTGGACCCTGAGAAAATTTGAGTTTTAGCTATGTGGTGAAAAAGATGCCTGAAACAACAAACATGCCAGTATGAGGGTAGATTTGTTGAGCTCAGGCATCCTAGAAAGAGAGTGAGTGAACCATGCCCCATGTGAGGGACTGCACTATGGAGGCACAGAACACTGCGGAGAGAACAGATGGACTCAGAGTAGGTATTGAAGCATTTTTTTTCCATTTTTTTTGTATTTTGTTTGCTTTTTGTTTTAGTTTTTAGGAATATGGCTAAAGCAGAAATATGCTTTGCCTGATTTCATATGCATAAATGATATCATGTTTCTTGTCCTCTCAATGAATAGGGGATGGATTGGAGAGAGGGAGAAAATTTGGAACTGAAAATAAAAATAAAATAAAAGAGAAAATACATGTGGGAAGAGTAACTCATTGCTCCTAGTTGAATTGACATTCTTTTATCCCTTCCTCAAGTCCAGATTAATTTCTACTTCTCTGCTGTACTCTAAAGTCAAACCTAAAACTGTGCTTCTCTACACTCAGAAGAAGGAACTCAAGGAGCCTTTCTTTGGTGTGTCCAGGTGTTCTCTTTCAGATCCTCTCTGCTCAGGTTTCTCTAATAACATGGGAAGAGAGGGAGTTTACCCTAAGTTGTCTCTCTCTTTTCATCTCCTTCCCTTCCTCCCTTCTCCCCATTATCCTACATCCTTTCATTAATTTCTACCCTCTTCCATATATATTTTTTCTTTCTTTTTGAATTCTTTATTGCTAGGGATGGTTTAAAAAAGTAAGAGAGGGAAGAAAAATATATTTAAAAATATGGGTAATGGAAAAACAAGAGATACAATAAAATTAATCAAAAAGATAAATGTAAAATGGGGGAAAGTAGAATACTTTGTTTTTAAAATACTTTTCTTTTAGAAGATTTTTCCTCCCTGAATATTAACAAGGATTATTCTGAAATGGCAGTCATTATTTCAGTATTACACTTTTATACTCAAATATTATAATATTTAAACTCAATGCTTATTTTTATTTTACTTGACTCCATTCCTAAGGCTTTACTATAAAACATATTTCTTAATTCTTAATAGATAATGTATATATATATATATATTTGAAAGAATTACAATATTATTGCATTTGTTAAGAACTCAAAGACTGTGATACACAGATCTGTTAAAATATCTCTACTTCACTCTTCAAAAAAAAATCACAATTAACACACAGCTAACATTTCCGGAAAAAACATGTTAATGTGATTATCGGAAGCTGATGTTTTGTGTAACCTGCTGAGAACAGCTGTATTTACTGTCTATCAGTTCTACTTTGATCAGTATTTGTTCTAAGAAAAGTAATATACCATGGCTTCTTACAGCTACATTTCAGACCTGCCACCCTCTAGCTATAAATCTACAACATAAATGCTAAATTCCAAGACAACAGCTATTCTTTTCTGTCATCAAAACAAGGTAAGTTATACAGTGTAACCTTTTGCCTTACCAGCCAGAAAATGAAATCAGATGTATTGATCAGATAATACAATCTGTTTACTTCAGGTGCCTGTAAAAATCTACTTACTCCTTTACCTTTACAGGAATTTTGTTGTGTTCTATCTTTAAATCTTGTCCTGTATTTTATTAAATATACTCCTTTAAGTTCTTGTTGGGGTGAATAGGGACACAAATAATTAGACTAATGAATCATTTGATAGTATATATGCAGTGCTTTAAAGTTCATACAGATTTTTGTATAACACAACCCTCGTAGGCAGGGGTCATAATTGTCATTCACATGTTACAGTTGAGGAAACTGAAACTGAAGTAATTTATTTATTCAGGGCCAGCACATGAGAGTTGAGATTCTTTTATAGAAGATTCTGTATAGGTAAACAATAT
Organism: Macrotis lagotis; assembly: GCF_037893015.1. NCBI lineage: Eukaryota > Metazoa > Chordata > Mammalia > Peramelemorphia > Peramelidae > Macrotis > Macrotis lagotis. The sequence continues at coordinate 99,542,599 of NC_133666.1, forward strand.
GGTGAAGAACCAATTTCTTTTCCATTACTATTAAGCAAAGTTTTATAACTTATTATTTTAGAACAACCATTTTAGCCAGTTTCTTTGGTTTATTCAAATGAAACTTGAATAGCAATTTTAATTTGTGGAACTGTTACTATTATTAATGTCTTAAACTGCACAGGAAACAAGAACTCTAATTATCCTTTAGTTATCATGAAAAATCAGAAAAAATACATTCTTTCCTCAAAGCTGCTCAAAACAAAAAAAAAAGTATAGTACTTTTCTTATGGAAAGGGAATATTAATACTTTATGGCAGCAACCCCCAACCCCCCCCCACTTTTTTCCATTACTTAATATACAAAAAATGCCCTGCAGGAGAGGAGTGGCAAAATTCAACCATAGAGGAAAATTTAATGTAATTCCAAGACAATTGTTCTCTTCAAGGTGACTCTTTGTAATGCTTTTACACTTCTACTTGATTTCTCTATCTCAGTCTTATGTCATTAGATTTCACATATATTTCCTCTGTGTGATTTTCACTGATTACCTTGTCACAAAATCAGATAAAAAAGACATCAAATATATTAGTTAGGGTGAGGGAAAATGTTGTTTTCACTCTTACTTGATTCTATCTCTGCATTTCTTGGGTATGAGTGATGACATTGGAAATAAAGAGAAATAGCCAATATTAGAACAGCAAAATATAGAGGAATTAGAGTTTTGTGTTTATGATGAAATTGCCTGAAGAACTGCCAAACATTGTTACTAATAGCCATTTTCATATCACTTCCATTGGTGCCATCCAAGGACAAAAAGGGAAGATTTCTTCTTTTTTTTGTGTTGGGTCCTTTAGTCCAGAATTTTATGTCACTCCTCATCTGTAACATAGTTCATTGCAGTAGATCCTTTGTACATGACATACTCCACTGCTCAGAATGCAAGTTCATTAGCTAAAAAGTGAGGAAATTGTTGATTATAAAAATATATGTACAAATGTACAGTTTGGATAAACAGATTAATCTAGGAAGGCATGTTATCAAGTGTTCATCATTATAAATACATAGTTCAGAGTGATAAAAATGACTTTTGTTAAGACATCTTAATAAAAGGACCACCTCTCTTAAGGAAAGAGGTGCCAAATTATGACAATCCTGAGTCTTATATGCTGTTAGAAAATCTTGTTCCTCCCCTTCATGCCAGTTATTGACCATTACAATCTAATTGATACATCCACCTCGCCCCCATATGTTTTCCCCACCCTACTAATGAGCACAGGGGAATGAACAGTAATCTCATTGAGCAGGTCCAAAGGAGGACACAGTTCCTAGGTTAACTCAGAACTAGATGGAGCCAACCTGATCTAATCTCAGATTTTGATCAGGTTGAGGCTAAGTCTATTTGCTTTACACTCACATACCTGTCTGTGGGTACCAATATAGGCAGACTGCAGGCTTTGTAATGTAAATTAAGAACTTCCTTTCACAATCTTGTGGAAACCAAACACTCCCATATTCCTCACACATGATTACCTCAATTTGTATAATATCTTTACTTCAAATCTTCTCCTTACTTCAAATTTACTCCTTCAGTCCAATCAGTTCATTCTTAGTATCAATCCTTTCCCTCAATCTATAAATACAGAGCTCACTCACTGTCTGCTTCTTTGATATTTCTTTAGCACACCCTAAATAAACTGCTCAATTCCCAGATCTCCACTTTTGACATTTTGCCATTAACTTCTCCATTTGTTCCTAGGTTCGTTCTTTCTACTTTCTTTCTTTCCTTTATCTAAACCATACTTACAATAATTTCCTGTAATTGATGTCTTTTTGCCTGACCAATAAAATATGCCAAAAATTATTTAGAAAGATTTTATTTAAAGTTTTACAATTTCCCCCCCCATTCTTGCTTCCCTCCTCCCACCCCCATAGAAGGCATTCTGTTATTTCCATGGTATACATTGATCTCAGTTGAATGTGATGAGAGAAAAATCATACCCTTAAGGATGAAAAATAAAATATAAAGGACAGAAAGATTACATAATAAGATAACAGGGTTTTTTTTTCCTAAATTGAATTTGGTCTTTGTTCAAACTCTACAATTCTTTCTCTGGATACTCAGATGGTATTCTCCATTACAGATAGCCCAAAATTGTCCCTGATTCTTACACTGAAGGAGTAAGAAGTCTGTCAAGCTTGATCATCACTCCCCAAAACATACCAACATTTAAGAAATTAACTGTCTTTTAGAATACCAATTTGAGCAGGATCTGTTATTCCATAATTCTAATTGGTATATACCCAGCATTTTAATCTTGCAATTCCTGGAATCTTGCTAAAAATAAACATAAATTTAGGTTAAAGAATAAATTTAATGTTAATCTGAAAAATATCATAGGGATTCAATCCCCCGTTTTATAGATGAAGAGACCAAGCCCAGGAAGAGCAAATGACTTTTTCTTGGTTCCATTTTGAATTGGTGGCAAAATTAAGATTGCAAATTTTGTCTTAAGTACTCTTTCCATTATACCATGTTGCTCCTCCTTCAATTTTTCTCTATCATCTTGATGTCTGCCAATTAATCTATCATTTAATTAAAATCTCAAAATTCCAACTAAATGTCAACATCTACAAGTATTTTGTTATCTACAAAGAAATGTGTATGTGTATGAGAGAGAGAGAGAGAAGAGAAGAAGGAGGGTGGGAGGTAAGGAGGGAGAGAGAGGGAAGGGGGGAGGGGAGAGGGAGGGAGAGAAGAGGCAAGGGAGGTAAAGACAGGTCCTCTTTATCACACCATTTATGTTAAGTTTTTAGAGTCTAGGAAACAGTTACGAAAAGCACTAAGACCTTTTACCATTTACCATAGTTGCAAGATTTTAAACAACGCTCCTCTAGTTCTTGAAAGGAATGTGTGAAAGTGCTGACAAAACCAAATATGAAGAGAAAGAAAAGCTGCCTGGTGTTGACTATTGGTGTTTAAATAAATAGAAAAAAGGAAAGAAAATACAGGAATTTCAATGATGGACAGGAAAAACTATGGCTGATGAAGGGCTTTCTTCAAAAGAAAAATTAGAAATTAAAAAATAAAATTTCTATAAAGGACACACATGAAAAAAACAGGGGATAAGGGAAAATAAATATAACAACATATATAAATTCTCTGTATTTTTCTAGGTGCCTCCCCCAAACAGTCAAATGAAAGAGGAATGCTTCCAATCAGATATTACTATAAAGATAGTGATGTTAACTTTAGCAGGAAAATAAAACATTTTCAAGTTTAGATGAAAAAAAAAGATGGCAGCAGGAGTGACTAGGTGGTACAGTGGATAGAGCACTGGTCCTGGAGTCAGGAGTACCTGAGTTCAAATCCGGCCTCAGACACTTAATAATTACCTAGCTGTGTGGCCTTGGGCAAGCCACTTAACCCCATTACTTTGCAAAAACCGAAAAAAAAATGGCATCAATAAAGAACATTTAAACCACAAGGATCTTTAGCACATGGAAGCCACTATCTCAGAAGCAATTTTTCATACTGTTATTCCAGTTGAATGGAAACAAAATTCTCTGGAATAATGTCATTTCTGGCAACTGTAATATGTCTAGAATGAATCATAAACATCTACTAGAAAAAGACAATTGGTTTGAACTAATTTTTTTTAACATTAAAAGAAATAGGGGCAGCTAGGTAGCATAGTGTTTGAAGCACCAGCCCTGGAGTCAGGAGTACCTGGGTTCAAATCCGGTCTCAGACACTTAATAATTACCTAGCTGTGTGGCCTTGGGCAAGCCACTTAACCCCATTTGCCTTGCAAAAACCTAAAAAAGAAGAGAAATAGAATTTGTAGTTTTCCATTTAGGCCCATGGTCATTGGCAATGACTTTACTTTAAATATTCAAAAAAGAAATGAATTATATGCACATTAAATATAATTGGAAGACCTCTTACATTCCTGCAAAGTTTCATATTTCCAATTCCTTTCCGTGAACATGATCCTGCAAAGGAGAATAAGGTTTTCAGAAAATAGGAGAAACAGATTAGAGCAGTGTTCAGAAAAATCAAGGATAAGATTGAATGAAGAAGAAAAAGGAAGTCAGTAATATCAAATCTAATAATTTAAGCTCTGAGAAAGGATTTTATGATTTAGCAATGAAGATATGATTAACCAGTTTGAATACAACAGAATCAGTGGAGTGACAGAACCTAAATCCAGACTTCCAGGGACTGAGTTGGAAAGGGAAAGAACAATCTGTTTCTTTGAAAAAACAAGTTCTATTTGGGAAACTTATCATTGTTTAACAATAATTGACAATAAAACATTTGCTAAGAGAAGTGGACTTGTACCTAAATGTTTTCTCATGACTGTTGTATTTATTTCACACTAACAAATATTTAAACAAATTAATGGAGAGGGGAATTATCTTAGAAAATTCATAAGTAAAAAGTATTTGGAATGATAAATGGAGGAATTACCTATAATTTAAACAGAATTAATAGGAGAAAGGAAACAAACTTCTTTGTATTTTATATTTGAACAATGCCCCTTATTTACAAATTCTATTATGCCTTTATCTGAATTGAGAAAAACAAAAATTCACATTCTAGGGATAAAATTAAACATTTGCATAAAGCTTTCCAGATTTTCCAGTTTATTTCAATTTCCCAAATGAAATTTAACTTTTAAAATGTACTATTAATAAATAAGATGAACATATCTCACTAAAATGATCACTAAAAAATCACTAATTGACCAATGAACTATAATATTGGAAATATAATATGATAAAGAGGTAATGGCAGAAATTTATACTGATTGATAAAAACTTTTTTTTACATTTTATAGTGTAACCTAGACCCAAAGTCCTATAGTATGGTATTTTCTTCTTACTGGAGATCAATGCTATCTGCTTGAGAATAGATTTAGTAAATTTCTTGAGTTCCTTCAGGTTCTTCTTATTTTTTTCCTTGAAAACAGAAAATATATGAGATGCCAACCCCAGGCTGAAAGGGAGCCTAAAACTCTGGGAAGAATCTTATATGAGAGGAATTAATTGTCTCCCTCATGTCTCTATCCACAATTTCCTACACTAAAGACTTTGGTGAATTTCCAACTGGATGAGGTCTGATCCTCAATCTGATTCTCTCTCTCTCTCCCTCTCCCTCTCCCTCTTTCTCTCTCACTGAATTACACTCACAAGAGCTTCTTCACTCTGTATTGCCTGTTGGTATACTTTCTCTGATTTCTGTTTTGCTATTAACTTGAAGAGTGGGATTTCCTTGCTATTTTACTATTTCACTATTCACCAGTACATTGAAGAACCTATTGGATGAGAAAGGGGTGAAGTCTTGGATATTAAGATTGGGATTCTCTTTTACCCATTAATGAACAGCCATCAGAAGTTTAACACAAATTTGAATAACTATATCCACTAGATTAATAATAATAAGGTGTGTGTGTGGGGGGGTGGATAGACCTTATTCTAGCCCAGTCTTCCTGTCTGAGGAAATCAGAGTGGTCAAACTTTGTCTCCTGGCTGGAATTAAAGTCTACTTCAGAGAAAGGCATGGGTCAAGGAAGAAGAGGCTAAACTTAATGCTGCCTTCTTTGAATCACTCACAATTATACCGCTATGCTATATGTGAGGGGTGGCCTCATTCTAATAGAAAATAATTTGAAAATGATAGCACAGTCAGGGAGAAAAAAATATTCTGACTAGCAGTCAAGAATATTGCAATATACAGAACTGGCATATCTCAAACATTGAGGTGAATATATCAGGTCCTCAAAATTTAATGGCATTACTCCTTTAGAATTTAATTTCCTTTATACTGATTCCTGATTTTGGCATTAATTCAGCTTCCCAATTCAATTTTCTATGGAAGTCAAAGTTGATTAAGTAGGCAATTTAGTTTCTGCGATGACTTAAACATGTCTCTAGGCCTCAGTTTCCTTATCTACAAAATGAAAGGATTAGCCTATATAATCAATCTACAAAATCTCTTCCAAATCTAATAATCTCCAGCATTTTGTGGTTATAATTCTCATCTTAAATTAATATATGATTGGCTAGATTATAAATCAGTCTTTTGTGAGTTTAGTTCTCATGACAATCTCACATGACTGAATCATTCTGGGAAAGAAAGTTGATAAAATAAAATTCCTAAACCAGAAAAACTGATGATCACATACTGAATTCTGGTGTCTCTCTCAATTCATAAAGAGCCCTGCCTGAAGAAACTAATTTTTATCTATATTTCACATCACTTTATCCTCCTATTTCAGCTTTTCAAACTAAATAGGATAGGTCAAGTAAACTTTGTCAATTTCAACTTTATTTCTGTTCATGATAACTAAGGTTCCAAAGCCTCAAATTAATTACTTGCTTTTTTCCTCCTTTATTTATCTTAGCACATCTGTGATTTCAAAGAAATCCCTTCTTTAACAGATAATTCATCTATAACTTAGTAGTCTTACAGTATTATCAGTGGACAAGAAAGATTAAATGACTTGGCTTTTGTCACATAATTCATTAGTGTCAGAGACAAGATTTAAATCTAGTCTTTCTGAGTCCAACTCTAGCACTCAATTCAGAAAAGAAACATTATTAATCATGTACTTTGTGCCAGATAGGTATTCTGCTAAACACTGGGATATAAAGACAAGGAATTCATAGTCTAATGGGGGAGAAAACATGTAAGTAATATTATACAACAAACTTTATGCAACATAATTGGAAATAATCAGTAAAGATAAGATCCTGGAATTAAAGGGGAATGGGAAAAAAGACTAGAATGTGGAGCTTTACAATATGATGTGATGATCCACTATGATGAATTTAGCTCCTCTTAGTTGTTCAGTGATCAATGATAAGCGTAAAAGATTTGTGATGGAAAATTCCATCAACATCCAGAAATCAAATCAAAACAAAACAAAACAAAACAAAAAGCTATGGAGTTTAAATGCAGACCAAAGTATACTATTTTCACACTTTAAAACTTGTTTTATTTTTCTCATGGTTTTTCTTCCCTGTAGTTCTTATTCTTCTTTCACAACATGACAATATAGAAATTTGTTAAATATGATTGTACATGTATACTCTGTATCAGATTACATGCTGTCATGGGAAGGGGGAAGGGAAAGGTAGGAGGTAAAAATATGAAATTCAAAAGCTGACAAAAAAGATGACTATTGAAAACATCTTTGTTTGAAATTTAAAAACAAAATAGAATAGCATTAAAAAAGGAATGTGGGGCTTTAATTGGGACATGAAGGAAGCCAGGGAAGTCACGAAGTTGTTATGAAGAAAAAAAACATTCCAGCCATAAGGGACAGTCAGAAAATTTCTAGAGTTTGGAGATGTAATGTCTCCCTTGAGGAAAACCAAAGACCAGTATTGTTGGATCACAAATTGGGGAGAGAAGTATAAGATGTAAGAATATTAGAAAGAGTGGGTGAGGATAAATTATGTAGTGTTTTGAATGTCAAACAAATGTTTTAATTTGATTTTGGGTGCTTTCTTTCTGTTATTTATGTTGAATCTATAATGAAAAAGTAAATACATATATAAAATAATTTTAAAATTCCAATATTATAATTAAGGACAGAAATGGATTTAATTTTTTGTCTACATGGAAACTCTATCTTCTTTAATGAGACATGATGATGATGCTTTCTCCTTCGTCATCAGAGAAGACCAAGACATCCGGAAAGTAATGCCAAAACAAGCACTTGAATTGGATGTGGGGGGTTGCTGTGCTAAGTCACCAGTCTCACTTTCTCCTTCAAAGCTATCTGAATTCAAAGACCAGATGTGGACCAGGACAACTGGACCTAGTCCTAGATGCAAGGTTTTCAGGGGGTTAAGTGTCTTCCCCAAGGTCACATAGTTAGGAAGTGGTCATATTCAAACTTCAGACCTCCTGACTCCTAAGCCAGTGCTCTAGCCACTGAATCACCTAACTGCCCTAATAAGATATAGACTCTAATCAGAGACTCCATGTTTTAAGGTGTATTTCTATTTTTTTTATTCCTACATCTTTTGTAAGTAAAAGAAATCTTCATAGTAAGAAAATCTCTTACCTTCAAAAAGCTAAGTGAAGAAAATCTGAAAAGTTTTAATAATTGCCTACAGATTTGCTAATTTAGAAATTAAACTAAAACAATGGTTTCCTTAGAATATTTTATTATAGCCATGATTGTAGAGTACAACAAAACTTTACATATAAGTAAATTATACTGAGAATTGTTGATAAAATTAAATTTGCTTACTGGAAGCTATCTAGTTTGTGATTAGTCATTCTCTTTACTGGTGAACTCATCAGCTATTTAGGTATAATTATCCTCTCTATACAGATGATTCCCCAGTCTATATATGAAAATGTAATCTCTCCCATGAGCCTTAGCTCCATATCACCAACTGCACTTTGGAGATTTCAAAGTGAATCCCTATCAGTATCTCAAACAACATTTCCAAAATAGAATGTATTCCACTCCTCCTGTTCGCAAACTTTCTCACTTTCAATCTCTCTTATATTATTTAATTTCAATTTTTTTCAATCAGCAAAAATACTATTTATATCCCTCCCACCCCAATTACCATCCCCCAATAAGAATGAAAGAAATAGCTAGCATTTACATTGATTGCTCTTTTAAGTTTTGACATATCTTTTAAAAATATTATCTCTGCTCTTCAAACCCTGGGTGTTAAGTGTTAGTATTATTCCCATTTTACAGATGAGGAAACTAGGGCAAACAATTTAAGTGACTTGTTGAGAGTTACAAGTTCATTCAGTGTCTGAGGCTATAATTTAACTCAGGTCTTTCTGAGTTCAGGTCCATTACAAATATATTTAGTTAAGCATGCCAAACAAATTTATATATTGATCATGTCCCAAAGATATCTGTAACTGCATTTTTATATCTATATTTATGTCTATTTATATCTATATTTTATATATTTATATCTACAATTTATATGTATCTGTATGTGATATATATGTGTTTATATATTTATATTTATGTGTCTTTATACATGTATCTGTGTGTGTGTGAAAAAATGTATATGAATATGTCTATGTAATGTGAATACCTAAAAATAGATCTGGAAGACTCCTGATACCTTGGTACACAGCCTCTCCCTGGTCATTGAAGTATCACATGGTTTGCTCCTGATTAGAGCCTGCCCCTAGTATTCATAGATTTCACTGTCTCCCTATGCTTCCCTAGGTTGGAAAATGATTCATTGTGCATTTTTTCTTAGCTTTTCCCCATCAGGATTAGGTCTAATGTGTTTTCTAGGTTTGTTTCAAGGAGTTTTGGAGTGTAGTTTACTATATTTCTTTCTGCTATTCTGCCTTTTTGACTATTAGAATCCTTATATCACTTTCAATCAATCTCATAGTCCCTAAGATTGTATTCTTGACCTTATCCTCAATTCATAAATTTCACCTCACATACTAAACAAATAGCTCCACAGTTTAAACAATATTTTTTCATAAAGTTTTTTCCTGATCTCTCCATTGTCCAGTACCCTCATTGCCTGACTAAATTTCATTTAGCCATACTGTTTAATTACAATTAACTTTATTTAATAACAATTAACTTTATTTTAACCTATATATATATATATATATATATATATATATATACATATATATATATATTATGGTATACATATCTTTGTAATTGCATATATAGAATTGTACTATATGTAGTTACCATTACTTCATAGAGCATAGTGATTTTACATGCAAATAATGTTGCTACTTCATTCTTTATATTTGTATTCTCTGGACTTATTACCCTTGACTGATATCTAATAGACAATTAATATATTAATCTATAATTATTTATTGTCTAAATTATAATATAATACATTGATATCTATGTAATATCTTTATACTTAATAAATGTTTGTTGATTGATTCAAATATAGGTACCTAAATAAATAATTACTGAATTGCATGAATTTTAATGAATATCTGGAATTTGAAGGTAAATAAACACATATAAATTTAAATTCAAAATTTGCATAAATTTTCATTGACTTCTTTCTTCACAACCCTGTATTAGCATATGGTGAACTTCAAATTTTTCACTTTGTATGGAATTGTTATATGTGAAGAATATTGACAATATTTTTATTCTATTACTTTCAAGTTTTTAATAGTTTCCTATAAAGATAACAAAACATCAGGGCGGCTAGGTGGCATAGTGGATAAAGCAGCGGCCCTGGAGTCAGGAGTACCTGAGTTCAAATCTGCTCTCAGACACTTAATGCTTACCTAGCTGTGTGGCCTTGGGCAAGCCACTTAGCCCTGTTTGCCTTGCAAAAAAAGCAAAACAAAAACAAAAACAAAAAAAAGATTACAAACATGAGTAAACTTGACTGAAAGTAATTATATACAGATATACTTCTACACTATACAATAGATTATAAATTTCTCCTTTGCATTATTTTTCCCATTCTAAAGTTTTTATAAACATACATCAATATATATTATTGTCATTGTTACTGTTATTAAATTCCAATTCACCAATAACTCTATGAACTACTTATTCTTGGAGGCAATGACTCCAAAAATGCAAGTAATAAAAATGACAAAAACAAACATATTCCACATTCATTGTGAGAATGTAGTATGTAAAAATCTCACTTATTTCAAAGATTTTTAGAGCTAGATTGAGTATAATGTACCCAAGTTCCTAGTAAACACAGAAAAATAAAGGAATTTTCCCTAGAACTTAGATCTTAGGAACTCAGTAAAAATGCCTGTTGATGTTCCTAATAATAAGGATGAATTTTTAAACAAGAATATATAGTACTTAACAATAGTTATAAATTAATGACTGATATCTGAGAAAAGAACCACCAAGAGAAAAATAAAAAGAAGCAAAATTATATTTTATTCAGCAATTTCCCTTTCCCCAAATATCCTTTCTTAGAAGAGTGAAGGAAAGTCCAACTCTGTTGCATAATCTTTTAAGTAGATATCTATTGTTTCTGGGCACATCACTTAATCCTATTTGTCTCTGTTTCCTCATCTATAAAATGAGCTAGAGAAGGAAATGGCAAACTACTCTGCCAAGAAAACCTTAAATAGTGTCAGGAAGATCCAGATATAAGTGAAATGACTAAACAATAATTATTTCTGATAACATTTGAATGCATGATTAAGTGTGTGTAAGTTGTCATTGTGATATGAAAATTTGATTGACTCTAACCTATCCTGAAGAGTCTCAGAAGATCACTAATGGCAGCTGGCTGAAAAGATTTTTTAATGAGGTTCCAGGCTCCTCTAGTTCTATGGGTTGTTTGGTATTTCTAAGAATATAATTACTATCATCAATCATTACCAGTAGATCTGCACACAAAAAAAGAAATGTGTGGATTATAGGTTTCAGTCTCATATTATTTGGATCTAAGAAATTGTGGACTGGGTAAGTGAATGAGATTAAGATTTTAATAAGTACTTCAGATCCCTTATAAAATACTTTATTTCTCTAAGTTTGTTGGGTCAGTAGGTGATACACCTCTTTCTGCAAGAATATTTCATTGAACAAGTGCTAATTAAAAAATAGACAACAGTACATTACAACTGTCGTTTCTGCAGTTGATATCTTGCTTTGATCCAAACAATATAGGAAAAAAGTCAATAATATTCAATATTCAGCAATAAGGGAAATAGTGGTTTTACCTTGTATTTGAGTGTAAGGATGTCTTTATAAAATCAAACCCAATAGAACAAGGTTCAAAAGGAGATTTAAAAAAAGAAATATAGGAAAGACATGGAAGCATAATAAAAATTGTCTCCATCCTCCAGATATATATTTGTTTTAAAATTATAATAACCTATGATTATTTAATAATTTGTTAATGATACTAAAATTGATACTGTAGTAATATGTTAAATCCTTAATAAGAACAATAACCCCCATTGTACATCAGGGATTATGCATCCCAACAACACCATAATGTTTGTAAAGTTCTAGAAGGAAGTCTGAAACACTTTCTATTTGGCTGCTCATTATATTTCTTATTAGATTAGTAAACACAAGCTAGTGTGATAATGAAGCTAATTCTATGAATCTTAGAAATAGATGGGGCACCAAAGAAATAATTTTAGACAGGCCTTATATTATGATTAGCAACTTGACATTCAAGAAAAAAGAGGAAAGTGTGATTGATTTTTCATGCTGTAGACCACAAGAAGTCAAGATACACATGCAGCTAGGTGGAACAGTGGATAGAGTACTAACCCTAGAGTCAGGAGGACTTGAGTTCAAATATACCCTCAGACACTTAATAATTACCTAGCTATGTCTCCTTTGGCAAGTGACTTAACCCCATTGCCTTGTAAAACCAAAGCAAAACAAAAGACAAGGTACAGAAGAACAAATAAAAAATATCAATACCTAATGGAAATGTTTCAATACAGAAGGGAATGAACACTAAACTGATAACCAGAAGTGTATATGAAATGGAATAAAGACATGGATAATTTCATTATGTACCTGCACTATAAATCAAAATAAAACTGAAAAGACATATTACCAATTTACAGGCAAGGACTTCTATTTGTGAACAGTAACCTGAGCTCCAAGACACACAGCAATTTAATTCCCAAAGGTTAAAATGAGTGATTATTTTTTTGTTATATTAATAACCTAATATTAAAATAAGATTGAGGTTTTTTTTCCCCTATTTCTTTATTCAGGGACTAATTCTTGTCATTAAGCCAATCTCTGAAGTACAAAGCATATAGATGAGATTGGTCTAATCCTTCAGTACATACTTCACAACCTTGGACAGATCCTACCTTAATTCTGATTAGAATGATATATAGAATTTAATCTAAATGAATTCTTGCTCTTAGGAAATAAGGCCATGTCATTTTACCCACATTACAGTCTAGGGGAACTCATCTTATGAAATAGAAAGTCAACTAGAGTGGTCTGGGTAGAGAGGGATTACAGTTGAAAGTGATTGAGTCTCACTATAAAGTCAAATTCTCAATAACATGACTATTTTCTCATTAATTGTTCACTGGTCAAGATTGATTTTCACCGATGAGGAACACCTCCTTTTCCAAAAATATTTAAGCATTTAAGGATCTTCATGTTTTCCCTCTTTGGTTACTGAAACCAATATCCATCGATTAATAACTAGCCTAATTAATATACAATGATTATCAATTACCCAGAAACTCTGCCTCTTGGGATTATCATGAGATCATAATTCAGAGAAAACACATAAAATAACTTCATTCTTGTGGTTATGGAAGATAATATTGTTATGACAAGTAGTACTTTTTGTTTGTTTTTGATTGTGTTTGATTTTGGTTTTTTTGCAAGGCAATGAGTTTAAGTGACTTGCCCAAGATCACACAGCTAAGTAAATTTTAAGTGTCTGATGTCACATTTGAACTCAGCTCCTCCTGACTCTAGGTCAAGAGCTCCATCTACTGCACCACCTAGTTGCCTCCAAGGAGTATTTTTAATATTATTTCAGGCATGTGACATTAGGTTGACATGGAATATTTGACTTGACCAGACAAAAATAGACTTATCTGGCTTCTACACTTTTAATCATTTATCTTTCAGTTGAGTACAAATTTTGCTTCATATATGTATGCTTCATTATTCTTTGCTCTCCTCTTGTGTTTCTAATTCTGTGATTTTTCAGAATTGATATTACTTAAGAGGAAAAAACATAATGCATAAGACATTCTTTAAAAAGTTGCAGATGCTAAGTTTTGGAGAGCATTTAAACTCCTTAGTTTATGGATATTAATTTTTTTTCCATCACAAGTCTTTTAGAATTGTCTTTGATTATTTTACTGCTGAAATGAACAAGTCCATCATAGATGATCATCACCCAAGGTGGCTGTTAGTGTGTACAATGTTCTTCTGGTTCTGCTCACTTCACTCAGTATAACTTGATGCAAGTCTATCCAGGCTATTGTGAAATCCTGTCGATAAATGATTTCTTATAGAACAATAGTGTTCCATCACATTCATATATCACAATTTGTTCAGCCATTCCCCAGTTGATGGACATCCCCTCAAAGGGAGCTGCTATAAATATTTTTGTACATCTGGGGTTTTTATCCCTTCTTTGTGATCTGTGTGGGATACAGACCTAGAAGTGGTATGACTGGATCAATGAGTATGCCCAGTTTTATTGCCCTTTTAGTGTAATTCCAAATTGCTCTCCAGAAAGGTTGGATCAGTTCACAAGTCCACCAACAATGCATAAGTGTCCCAGTTTTCCCATAACCCTCCAACAGTGACCATTTTCCTTTATATCTATATTGACTAACCAGATAGGTGTGAGGTGGTATCACTAATCAATAATAATTTAGAGTATTTTTTCATTTGACTATAGATAGCTTCAACTTCCTCATCTGAGAATTGCCTTTTTATATCCTTTGATCATTTATCAATTGGGGAATAACTTGTATTCTCATAAATTTGACTCAGTTCTCCATATATTTTAGAAATGAGTTCTTTGTTAGAAACCCTAGCATAAAAATTGTTTTCTGATTACTGATTTCCATTTAATCTCAGTAGCAATGGTTTTATTTGTGCAAAATAAATCAATTTAATGTACTCAAAATTATCCATTTTGCATTTTATAATTTTCTCTAATTTCTTCTCTGATTATAAACTGCTCCTTTTGCATAGATGTGACAGGCAAACTATTCCTTTCTCTCCTTGGGTTATATCAGTTTTTATGTCTAAATCCTATATCTAGTTAGTGAATGTGACATGTTGATCTATGCCATACTATCTTCCAATTTTCCCAATAGTTTTTATCAAAGAGGGAGTTCTTCTCTCAGAAGCTGGAATTTTGGGGTTTATCAAACAACAGATTACATAGTCATTTACAATTGTTACTTTTGCATGTAATCTATTCCATTGATCCACCACTCCATTTCTTAGTCAGTACCAAACAATTCTGATGACTGATGTTTTATAATATAAATTAGATTTGGTGCTGATAGGCCACTTTTCTTTGCTTTTCACCCCCACCCACCCAAATTCTTGATCTTGTCTTTCTCATATGAATTTAGTTACTATTTTTTTTGAATTTTGGGGAAGTTTTATTTGGGCACTGTATAAGTAATTTAATTTAGGCAGAATTGTAATTGCGATTATATTAGCTCAGCCTTCCCATGAGCAATTGATATTTGCTCAGTTATTTACATCTAATTTTATTTGTGTGAAAAGTGTTCTATAGTTGTTTTCATATAGTTTCTAAGATTTCTTTGGGAGGTAGATTCCAAGTATTTTATGTTGTCTATAGTAACTTTATTTAAAAAAAAATTTCTACACTTACTTTATTTTTGTAAATAAAAGAAAGATTTTATTTATTTTGAGTTTTACAATTTTTCCCCTACTCTTGTTTTCCTCCCCCATCCCCTACAGAAGGCAGTCTGTTTCTGTGGTATAACTGATCTAAATTGAATGTGATGAGAGAGAAATCATATCCTTAAGGAAGGGGGAGAAAGAATAAGAGATAGCAAAATTACATAAGATAACTTTTTTTTAATTAAAGGTCCTAATCAATCTTCCAGGCAAGATGGCAGAGGGAAGACAAGCACTGTGTTAAAGTCTCCTGATCTTCCTTCATAAAAACTATGAAACAACCCCCCCCCAACAGAAATCTTATCAACAAAACCCAGAAAGGGAAGCTAGGAGAAGAATATCTACCTCAAGATTTGTCTTCTGAGATTGCTGGTGAGCCCAGCAGCAGAGGGGAGACTCTGGGGTGAGCACAGCACAGGGTGAGAGCCTGAGGGAGAGACTAGCCTGATCTGTCTCAGGGGCATGGGTCAACTGGGGAGCAGAGGTGTTGGTGGTGGCACTGAAAGTCTGGAGCTTGCCAGCAGGGCTGGAGAGTGAGTTCCAGTGCGGGAGAGTTGCAGATTGATCCCTGGGTTCTTTTGGGATGGAGGAGTTCCGAGTCCATACCTTAATTTCAGCTGAAGACTCTTTTCAGAACAAACACAATTACAGCCCAGCAGACTTCCCTCAGCTATGAATAAGGAGAACAATTACCTTGCCCTAGGGCAAAGACCACAATTTTTCAAAGATAAAAGTATTCAGCAGTTTTAACCACCCCCTACAGGCCAAGGGAGAGGACCTCAAATCAAGATCACAGACACTCCAAAAAAGCAACCAGCATCCCCTACAAGCTGGAGTTACTATACCCAGTGACTACAGCCTCTAGGAATCCCAATACTAAACATCTGTGAACCAGCCCCTCCCCAACAGAAGGCCTTAGGAAAATAAAGAAAGGAAAGCAGAAAGGAGGTTCCATAGAAAAATTTCTAGAATAAAATGACCCTAACTTAGAGAGACCTAGAATCTCTGAGGAGAATATAATTGGGTCTCTACACAGAAAGATTTCCTTAAAGAAATCAGGAAGGAGTTTAAAAATCAACTGGAAAATTTGGGAGAGAAAATTAACACCTTGCAACAAGAAAACAAATCCTTGGAAAATACAATTGGAAAAATACAAAATGAGAATTGGGCAAATGAAAAAAGAAAATAATTCTCTCAAAATCTCAATTGGCTAAATGGAATACTCTTACAAAAATAGAATTAACCAGTTAGAAAATTGCAAAAGGTAAATGAATAAAATTCTTCCTCTAAAAAATAATGGAGTCTGTGGAAACTAATGACTTTATTATTTTTTTTATTAAAGATATTATTTGAGTTTTACAATTTCCCCCCAATCTTGCATCCCTCCCCCACCCCCACCCCACAGATAACACTCCGTCAGTCTTTACTTTGTTTCCATGTTGTACCTTGATCCAAATTGGGTGTGATGAGAGAGAAATCATATCCTTAAAGAGAACAGAATTCTCAGAGGTAACCAGATCAAACAATAAGACATCTCGGGGTTTTTTTTTCTGACTTAAAGGGAATAGTCCTTGTACTTTGTTCAAACTCCACAGCTCCTTATCTGGATACAGATGGCACTCTCCTTTGCAGACAGCCAAAAATTGTTCCCAATTGTTGCACTGATGGAATGAGCAAGTCCTTCAAGGTTGAACATCACTCCCATGTTGCTGTTAGGGTGTACAGTGTTTTTCTGGTTCTGCTCATCTCACTCAGCAGCAATTCATGCAAATCCCTCCAGGTTTCCCTGAAATCCCATCCCTCCTGGTTTCTAATAGAACAATAGTGTTCCATGACATACATATACCACAGTTTGCTAAACCATTCCCCAACTGAAGGACATTTACTGGATTTCCAATTCTTTGCCACCACAAACATGGCTGCTATAAATATTTTTGTACAAGTAATGTTTTTACCATTTTTCCTCATCTCTTCAGGTATAGACCCAGTAGTGGTATTGCTGGGTCAAAGGGTATGCACATTTTTGTTGCCCTTTGGGCAACAAATAGCTCTCCAGAAGGGTTGGATGAATTCACAGCTCCACCAACAGTGTAATAGTGTCCCAGATTTCCCACATCCCTTCCAACAATGATCATTATCCTTCCTGGTCATACTGGCCAATCTGAGAGGTGTGAGGTGGTACCTCAGTGAAGCTTTAATTTGTATTTCTCTAATAATTAATGATTTAGAGCATTTTTTCATATGGCTATGGATTGCTTTGATCTCCTCATCTGTAAATTGCCTTTGCATATCCTTTGACCATTTGTCAATTGGGGAATGGCTTTTTGTTTTAAAAAATATGACTCATTTCTCTGTATATTTTAGAAATTAGTCCTTTGTCAGAATCATTAGTTGTAAAGATTGTTTCCCAATTTACTACTTTTCTTTTGATCTTGATTACATTGGTTTTATCTGTGCAAAAGTTTTTTAATTTAATGTAATTGAAATCATCTAATTGGTTTTTAGTGATGTTCTCCAACTCTTCCTTAGTCATAAACTGTTCCCCTTTCCATAGATCTGGCAGGTAGACTAATCCTTGATCTTCTCATTTGCTTATAGTATTGTTTTTTATGTCTATGTCCTGTAACCATTTGGATCTTATCTTGGTAAAGGGTATGAGGTGTTGGTCTAATCCAAGTTTCTTCCATACTAACTTACAATCCCAGCAGAAACTAATGACTTTATGAGACAGCAAGAGACTGTTCAACAAAAGCAAAAAAGAAGAAAAATGTAAAATACCTCATCAGAAAAAACCACTGACCTTGAGAGTAGAGCCAAAAGGGACAGCCTGAGAATTATTGGTCTTCCTGAAAACATAGAAGAGTGAAAAAAGCCTGGACTTAAATATTACAGGATTTAGTGATGGAAAACTGCTCTGATATCATGTAACCAGAGGGCTAAATCATTATTGAAAGAATACATTGCTCCACTTTGGAAAGAAATCCTAAAATGAAAACACCAAGGAATTTTGAAACCAAATTCTAGGACTATCAGATAAAAGAAAATCCTGAAAGGAGACAGAAAGAAACAATTTAGATATCAAGGAATGACAGTAGGGATTACACAGGACCTGGCTGCATCAACATTAAGGGATTGAAGGGTCTGGAATGAGATATTCCAAAGAGCAAAGGAGCTTCTAATGCAGTCAAGAATCCACTACCCAGCAAAGATGAACTTTCTCTTCCAGGTTAAAAAGATGGACATTTAACAAAATGGGAGACCTCCAACATTTCCTGATGAAAAGATCAGAGGTAAATAGAAAATTTGAACATCAAAGAGGAGGCTCAAGAGTCACATGAAAAGGTAAACAAAGGGGGTAAAGCAAAACAACTGATACTGTTCAATAAGATAAAACTAGTTATGTCCCTACCTGGGAGAAAAATTCTCATAAATCTTGAGAATTGAAACTCTATGAGAGAGAATATACTTTAGCCAGAAGTGATGGACACTCATGACTTTTCTGTGACAGAAAGAATGATGTAAAAACAATACCTCCATAAAAAGGGGGGGGGCAGTAAGGAGTTGGAAGGATGACGGAGATTGAATGTGGTAAATCTAATTACATTAAGAGGTACAAAAAGCCTATTGTAATAGAGGGGAAGAAGGGAGGAGGTGAGAAGCACCTGAATCTTCCTCTTGTCAGACCTGGCTTAAAGTTAATTTACACACACACACACACACACACACACACACACACACACAGTTAAGTTAAGAAACTTATCTAAGCTTTCAAGTATTAAAAGGGGGAAAGGAAGGGGGAGATGGAGAGGGAGAAAAAAAGGGGAACTAACAGAAGGAATGGAAGGAAGAAGGAGAAAAGAGAAAGGTGAAAGAAAGGGGAGGGGTTTGATTTAGGAGGGCAAACACAGTGAAGGGGGAAGTATTCAGAAACAAATATTGGAGAATATAGATAAAGTGAAAAAAAGGGAAATACAAACAGAGGGAAGATAGCATGGAGGACAATAAAGAGTTAGTAATTATAATTTTGAATGTGAATGGGATGGACTCTCCTTTAAAATGTAAGCAAATCGTAGAGTGGATTAAAAACCAGAATCCTACAATATATTGTTTACACAAAAATCATTTGAAGTATATATATATATATGTATATATATGTATATACGTATACACACACACACACACACACACACACACATGCACATACACGGAGAGAGAGAGAAGGCAAAAAGTTGGAACAAAATATATTTTGCTTCGGCTGAAGTAGAAAAAAGCTGGGGTAGCATTCCTTATATCCGAAAAGCAGCTGCAAAAATAGATAGCATTAAAAGAAGGAAGGAAACTAATCCTCCTAAAAGGTACCATAGACAATAAAGTAACTTCAATACTAAATATGTATACACGAAATGGTATAGGATCCAAACCTCCCACTCTCAGAGATTTAGATAAATCTAATCATAAAATAAACAAGAAGAAAGTTAATGAGATATGATAGACTTATGGAGGAAATTGAAAGGGGATAGAAAGGAA
Source organism: Macrotis lagotis (assembly GCF_037893015.1). NCBI lineage: Eukaryota > Metazoa > Chordata > Mammalia > Peramelemorphia > Peramelidae > Macrotis > Macrotis lagotis. The sequence continues at coordinate 99,562,476 of NC_133666.1, forward strand.
TATACTTTTTTCCTCAAGTACATGGAACTTACCCCCAAACTGACCAACTACTATGGGATAAAAATCCAATGATCAATTGACGAAAGGCAGAAAAAGTGATTACATCTTTCTCAGATCATAATACAATAAAAATCATATGCAATGTTGGGTCAGGGAGATATAGACGCAAAACTGATTGGAAACTAAATAACCTCATTTTTAAAAATTTGGGGATCAAACAACAAATTATAGAAAGAATTATTTCCTCCTAGATAATGACAATAATGAAACAATATACCAATACCTATGTATTCACTCAATGCAACTGTCCGGGGATATATTATATCTTTAAATGCTTAAATGAATAAATTAGAGAAAGAGGAAATCAATGAACTAAATAAGAAACTAAAAAAATTAGATAAAGAACAAATTTAAAGCCCCCAATTAAATACCAAATTAGAAATTCAAAAAATTAAAGTAGAAATTAATAAAATTGAAAGCAAGAAAACTATTGAACTAATAAATAAAACCAAGAGTTGGTTTTATGAAAAAACCAAGAAAATTGATAAACCTCTGGTCAATTTGATTAAAAGGAATAAAGAAAGAAGAAAACCAAATTGTTAGTATCATAAATGAAATGGTGAACACACCACCAATGAGGAGGCAATTATAATAATAATTCGGGAATATCTTTCCCAACTCTATGGCAATAAATTGGACATTCTAAGTTAATTGGACAAATATTTACAAAAATATAAATGGCCCAGATTAAATGAAGAGGAAATTAATTACATAAATAATCCTATATCACCAAAAGGCATTCAACAAAAAAATTATTGTACTCCCTAAGAAAAAAATCTTCAGGGCCAGATGGATTCACAACTGAATTTTACAAACATTCAAAGAACAATTGGCTTTAAATTCTATATAAATTCTTTGGAAAAATAGTTGAGGACCGAACTCTGCCTAACTCTTTCTAAGAAACTAATGTGTTGCTGATACCTAAACCAGGAAGTGTTAAAACAGAAAAAGAAAATTATAGGCACATATTCCTTATGAACATAGATGCAAAAGTCTTAAATAAAATCTTAGCAAAATGATAACAAAAAGTTATCACTAGGGTATTACACTATGAACAAATAAGATTTATCCCAGGAATGCAGGGTTGGTTCAATATCTCAAACCATCAACAAACATTATATGCAATGGGGATAGACTAGAGGCATTCCCAATAAGATCAGGGCTGAAACAAGGATGCCCATTTTTACCACTGCTATTCAGTATTGTATTAGAAATGTTAGCTTCATCAATAAGAGAAGAAAAAGAAATTGAAGGAATTAGAATTGGGAAGGAAGAAACACAACTCTCACTCTTTGAAGATGACGTGATGTTATCCTAGGGAATCACAAAAATCATCTAAAAACTACTATAAATAATTAGCAATAAAAGTCAAGTCACAGAATATAAAATAAGCCATCATAAATCATCAACATTTCTATATATGCCTAGCAAGATACAACAGAAAGAGCAAGAAAGAGAAATCTCAATTCAAAATATCCTCAGAAAAGATAAAATACCTGAGATGTGCCAAGGCAGACTCAAAACATTTTGAAAACAATTACAAAACATTTCTCACACAAATAAAATCAGATTTAAATAATTGGGAAAATAGTAATAGCTCATGGATAGGTCCAGCTAGTATAATAAAAAATGAAAATTTTACCAAAACTAAAGTGCCCTACCAATCAAATTTCCAAAAAGAATTCCTTAATGAGTTAGAAAAAGTTATAAGTAAATTCATATGATGAAATATAATGTCAAGAATTTCTAGGGATTCAATGAAAAAGAAGTGCAGCAGAAGGTGGCTTAGCCTTACCAGATCTAAAATGATATTATAAAGCATCAGTCATCAAAACTGTCTGATATTGGCTAATAAATAGAGTGGTGGATCAGTTGAATAGACTAGATGCAATAGCAGGAAATAATTATAGTAATCTGCTTTTTGATAAACCCAAAGAGTCTAGCTTTTGTTATAAAAACTCTCTGATAAAAACTGTTGGGAAAATTGGAAGTTAGTATGGAAGATTGATTAGATAAACACCTCACACCCTATACCAAGATAAGATCAAAATGCATACAGAATCTAGACATAAAAAACAATATTATAAGCAAACTAAATTAAATACCAAGATCAAGGAGTAGTTTGCCTGTCAGATCTATGGAAAGGGAAGCAGTTTATGACCAAGGAAGAGATGGAGAACATCATTAAAAACAAACTAGACAATTTTGATTACATTAAATTAGAAAGCTTTTGCACAGACAAAACCACTGTAACCAAGATCAAAAGAAATTTAGTAAATTGGGAAATGATTTTACAACTGGCATTTCTGAGAAAGCACTCATTTCTAAAATATATAGAGAACTGAGTCAAGTTTTCAAAAAAATCCTCTATTCCCCAATTGCCAAGTGGTCAAAGGATATGCAAATGCGATTTACAGATGAGGAAATCAAAATGATGCATAGTCACGAAAAATTGCTCTAAATCATTATTTATTAGAGAAATGCATATTAAAGCCTCTCTCTGAGATACCACCTCACACCTCTCAGACTGGCCAATATGATCAGAAAGGGCAATGATCAATGTTGGAAGGGATGTGGGACACTAATACATTTTTAGTAGAGTTGTGAACTTATCCAACCTTTCTGGAGAGCAATTTGGAATTATGCCCAAAGGACAACAAAAATGTGCATGCCCTTTGATCAAGCAATACCATTAATAGGTCTATACCTTGAAGAGATTATGAAAAAGGCTAAAACCATTACTTGTATAAAAGTGATTTAACTTAGCAATAAAATTATCTTATTATGTAATTTTGCTATCTCTTATAGTTTATTTTTCTTCATATCCTTAAGGATATGATTTCTCTCTGATCACAAATCTAACTGTGGGGGTGGGGGAACAAGATTAGGGGAAAAATTATAAAACAAAATCTTTCTAAAAAAATTAAAAAATTAAAAATTAAAGGTTATAGTCTTTGGTCTTTCTTTAAACTCCACAATTCTTTCTCTGGATACAGCAACAGTTCATGCAAATCATCCCATGCTTCCCTGAATTCCCATCCCTCCTGGTTTCTAATAGAACCATAATGTTCTATCATATACATATACCACAGTTTGTTGAGCCATTCCCCAATTGAAGGACATTTATTAAATTTCCAATTCTTTGCCACCACAAACAGGGCTGCTAGGAATAGTTTTGTACAAGTGATCTCTAGTTACTTTAAATGGAATTTCTTTTTCTACCTCTTGCTATTATGTCTTGTCAGTAATATATATGTATATACATACATATATATATATATATATGTATATATATATATATATACATAAATGGCAGATGATTTATGTGGGTTTATTTTTCATCCTGCAACTTTTCTAAACTTGTTAATTGTTTCAAGCAATTTTTAAGTTAATTTTCTAGGATTTTTTAAATATACAATTACATCATCTTCAAAGAGCGAGAACTTTGTTTCTTTATTACCCATTTTAATTCCTTCATTTTAAATTCTCTTATTGTTAAAGCCAATATTTCCAATACAATATTTAATAATAGTGGTGATAACAGGCATCCTTGTTTTACCCTGGATTTTATAGGGAATGCTTCTAGCTCATTCACATTACATATAATGCTTTTTAGATAGATATTGCTTATCATTTGAAGGAAGACTCCATCTATTCCTGTACTTTCTAGTACTTTTAATAGGAATAGGTGCTGTATTTTATCAAAAGCTTTTTCAGCATCTGGTGAAAAAAATGCTATGATTTGTTAGGTTTGTTATTGATAAGGTCCCTTATGCTTACAGCTTTTCTAATATTGAACTAATCCTGCATTCCTGGTATAAATCCTAATTGATCATAGTGCATGATACTGGTAATAACTTGATGAAATTCCTTTCTTTTAAACAAATTAAATTTAAATTAAAAAATTTAAAAAATTTTTGTATTCATAATGATTAGGGTAATTGGTCTATAATTTTCTTTTTATATTTTTATTCTTCTTGTTTTGTTATGAGGTGAGGGGGGAAGGAAAGGAGGGACTGATAAAAGGAGGGGAAGAAAGAAGGGGGGAAAAGGAAAAAAGAAAAAAGAGAGGGGTGACATAGAAAGAGTAAGATTGAGAGAGGCAGTAATCAGAAGTAAAACACTGATAAAGAGGGATAGTGTTAAAGTAGTGGGGAAAGTTCAGAGGGAAGACAGAATGTAACGGGTAAATGAGGAGTAATGATCAGCACCAGATTGGTGTCACTGAAGAAATTTGACAGAACTCTTTCTTTTACCTATTTTTATGTAGTATTTTTATAGAATCAGAAATAATTGTTCCTTGAATGTTTGGTAGAATTCATTTGTGAATCCTGGAGATTTTTAATTAGAGAATTCATTGTTGGCTTGTTCAATTTGTTTTCAGAGATGAGTTATATAAGTTATATAAGTTTTTAATTTCCTCTTTTAACGTGGGCAGTTAATGTTTTTTATAAATATTCATCCATTTCATTTAGATTGTCTAATTTATTAACATACAGTTGCACAAAACAGCTCAGAAGTTTTACTTTAATTTGCTCCTCACTCATGATGGGCTCACCCTTTTCACTTTTTTTTTAGGTTTTTGCAAGGCAAATGGGGTTAAGTGGCTTGCCCAAGGCCACACAGCTAGGTAATCATTAAGTGTCTGAGACTGGATTTGAACCCAGATACTCCTGATTCCAGGGTCGGTGCTTTATCCACTGTGCCACCTAGCCGCCCCCCTTTTCACTTTTTTTTTTGCAAGGCAGTGGGGTTAAGTGACTTGCCCAAGGTCACACAGCTAGGTAATTATTAAGTGTCTGAGGCTGGATTGAACTCAGGTACTCCTGACTCAAAGTTCAGTGCTCTATCCACTGTGCCACCCAGCTGCTCTCCCTTTTCACTTTTTGACATTTATAATTTTATTTTCTTCATAATTTTTTAAATCAGATTAACCACAAGTTTGTCTATTTTAGTTTTTTCATAAAACTCTTAGTTTTATTTATTAATTTTCTTACTTTGATTTTATTAATTTTTTCTCTGTTTTTCAGAATTTCTTTTTGGTATTTAACTGTTGATTTTTAATTTGTTCTTTTCTGGTTTTCTTTATTGCATGCCCATTTCATTGCCTCTTCTTTATTTATTTTACTCATGTAAGCATTTAGAGATACAAATTTCCCTTAATAACTGCTTTGACTGTATCCCAAAAGTTTTGATATATTGTCTCCTAATTATCATTGTCTTTGATGAAATTAATTATTTCTGTGATTTGCTGTTTGCCCCACCTATTCTTTAAAATTAGGTTATTTAAGCTCCAGTTAATTTTAGGTCTATCTCTCCATAGCCCTTTATTGCATCATGATCTGAAAAGGATGCATTTAACATTCTACCTTTCTGCATTTAAGAGGTTTTTATGCTCTAATATATGGTTAGTTGTTGTTTAGATGCCATGTACTACAGAAAAAAAGGTGTTTTCTTTTCTATTCCCATTCAATTTTCTCCAGAAGTCTATCTTATATAACTTTTCTTACATTCTATTTGCCTCCTTAGCTTCCTTCTTGTTTATTTTATGATTGGATTTTATCTAACTCAGAGAGGGGTAGGTGGGGCCCCCACTAGTAAAGTTTGTGTGTATGTAGTTGTAAATAGTATATATGTATAGTAGTATGTAGTATAGTTGTTGTGTATGTCTTCCTTTGACTCATTTAGCTTCTCTAAGAATTTGGATGCTATATGACTTGGTGCATACATGTTTAATCTTGAAATTGCTTCATTGTCTATGGTACCTTTTAGGAAGATGCAGTTTTCTTCCTTATTCCTTTAAAGAGAGCTATTTTGCATTGTTTTATCTGAGATAAAGAAAGCTACTTTTGTTTTTTTTTTCACTTCAGCTGAAGCATAATATATTCTCCTCCAGTCTTTGACCCTTACTCTATGTGTATCTCTTATAAACAGCATATTGCAAGATTCTGGTTTTTAAGCCACTGTGCTAACCATTTCTGTTTTATAGGAGAGTTCATCCCATTCACATTCACAGTTATAATTTCTCTTCAATTACCCTCCATGCTATCTTGCCTCTGTACTTCCCCTGCTACTTTCACCCTAATCCTGCTTACCAGTGTTTTACTTCTGAATACTGCCTCTCCCAATCTGTTACCCTTTTTATCAGTCACCCTTCCCTTTTTCCCCTTTTCCCTTCCCTTCCCTTCCTTTTACCCTTTCCTCCCTTTAGGGAGGTGGGGTCCCCCACAGGTATAGTCCCTCTAAAATTAATTGGTAGTTAAATAATCTAATTTTAAAGAATTAGTGGGTCAAAGAACAAACCACAGAAATAATAATTTCATCATCATCAATGCTAATTAGGAGACAACATCTCCAAACTTTTTGAATACAGTCAAAGCAGTTATAAGGGGAAATTTTATATCTCTAAGAGGCTAAGGATAAACAGAGGTAGTTTCCTTATCTCAGATAAGCAAAACTATACCTCCCTCTCCTCCCCCCCTTTCTCCTCTTAATCCTTGAAAGTTAAGCCAAATTTCTGAATCCAGCTGAGTGTTTGTGTTATTCCCTCTGAACGAAATCCAATGAGAATAAGATTCAAGCATTTCTCATCCCCTCCCTTTTTACCTACAATAATAACTCCTTTTCACCTCTTAATGTGATTTAATTGACACCATTCTGCCTCTCCCTTCTTGCCATCTCATTACAATTCACATTTTTTCTTTTAATGACTTATTTTTTTTTAATCATCCTATCAAAATCAACTTATGTCCATATGTTCAGCCTAAGTATACTGTCTCTCTAAAAGAATTACAACTCTCAAGAATTACAATAATCTTTCTCCCAGGTAGGAATGTAAACAGGTTAATCTTAATGAATAAGTCTTTTACTTTTAACCTGTTTATCTTTTCATGTATTTTTTGAGTCTCCTGTTTAAAGATCACATTTTCTGTTCAGTTCTAGTTTTTTCATCAGGGAAGTTTGGAAGTCTCCTATTTCATTAAATGTCTATATTTTCCCCTAGAAGAGTATGCTCAGTTTTTCTGGGTTGTTGTTTCTTAGTTGTAATTCAAGTTCCCTTGCTCTTCATAATATAATATTCCAGATCCTTCAATCCCCTGATGCTGATGCAACCAGATCCTGTGTAATCCTGACTCTTGACTCCTCTGTATTTGAATAGCTTCTTTCTGGCTGCTTGCAGATTTTCATCTTGATCTCAAGTTTGGCTGTAATATTCATTGGTTTTCATTTTGGCATTCCTTTCAGGAGGTGATTGGTGGATGTTTTTCAATGACTATTTTGCCTCTGCTTCCAGGATATCAGGATAGTTTTCCCTTGATGATTTCATGAAGAAGGCTATCCAGGCTCTTTTTTTTATCATGGCTTTCCAATGATTCTTAAAATTTCACTCCTGGATCAGTTTTATAGATCTATTGCTTAACCAATGAGACATTTTACATTTTTTTGCAATGCAATGGGTTTAAGTGACTAGCCCAATTCACACAGTGAGGTAATTATTAACTGTCTGAGAACAGATTTGAAATCAGGTTCTCTTGACTCTAGGGCCAGTGCTCTGTCCACTACAGTACCTAGTTGCTCCAATTTTACATTTTCCTTAAGTTTTTCTTTTGTTTTTCAAGTTTTGTTTAACTGGTTCTTGTTTTCTCATGGAGTCTTTAGCTCCACTTTTCCCTCTTTTATTTTGTGGTTACAATGACATCTGACAAATATACTGTCATACTGTGAAGCAGAGTTGTTCTAGCATTACAGAAATTACCCCAAAGAGGTAAACTATTACAATACTATCTTTCAGCATAACACACATCACAAAAGGATATGAAATTTATTTAAAAAGTGGAGATAAACATACTTCATTTGCCTAAAACACTTGCCTGATACAAATTCCTTTGAAAATTTAATTGTTTTAATCAAAGGTAGATTTGGAAAAAACATGGACATCAAATACAAACTATCTGATGTGAAAAGTGTGGTTTAATGTTGATGAATGTGTCAAAATCTTGTGAACTCATTACTAGGACAAATAAAGTAAACTCATGTCGTTAAAGGACAACATGTTACATAAGAGAGCTTCTTTTAAAAGACAGAAATTTATGTTATATTGAAAGTAGGAAAACATTATAATAACTGCTAAATCATATAAAGATTTGCTGTTATAATGCTGAATTATGTGTGAACTTAAACTATAGTTTTAACAAAGAGAAACAAAATAAGTACTCATAAATAGATGAACAAATTGTAATATAATATTGTCTTATTACATCATAGGAAATGTTTAATATGAAAAAGAAACCTGGGAAAATGCATAAGCATATGAAGTAGTGAAGGGAGCATATCCAGAAGAACAAATTACATAATGAGCATGATAAAATTGTGATAAAAAAACAACTCTGAAAAGACCTCATAATTGATCAAAGCAAATCAATCAAAAGTTCAAAAGGCTGATAATACAGACTGATGACAGAATCACACACGAATGCTCAGAAGTATTCAATTTTTTAGTTTGTTTCATTTGAGCATGCATATTTGTTAAAATTATGAACTTCTACAAGTAAGATGAGAGCAGTAAAAGCAGTAAAGATGGATTAATGACTACTAATGGATTAAAAGAGAACATAAATAAAACATTTTAAGTCTCAAGAAAGAAAGAAATTATAGAAGTGAACACAAATTAAGCAATTTTGTTACTTTATTGCTAAATACAATATATAGTTTGTGTGCATATGGATGTTCACACAGCTTCTACCTTGTGCTTTAGGTCGTGAAATATTTCTTTTGTTGATGATTGTCAAATTCATAAGAAAAAAGAAAACTGAAAATCTCTGTGCTTAAATCACTTGACCAGTGTAATATTAAGAAAGTGTGAAAGGAAAGATTCAAAGTCATGTTTTCCAGACTTTAATTCTATTAGTCTGTTAACTCCACTATTCTAATCCTCATATTAAAAATGAAACATCTGAGGCATCTAGGTGGTACAGTGGATAGAGCACTGGCCCTAAAGTCAGAAGGACCTGAGTTCAAATCTGACCTCAGACAATCAATAATTACTTAGCTGTGTGACCTTGGGCAAGTCAGTTAGCCCCACTGCCTTGCAAAAAAAAAAAAAAAAAGAAAAAAAAGATAAAAGAAATCTCCTGTGTGAAGAGGTTGGACAGAGCCAAGATGTTGGAGTAAGCCAGGAACTCACCTGAGCTTTCCTCCAAACTCCATATAGCTTTAAACAATGACTCACAAAAAGAATGAATGAAATAAATTTCCAGTCTATGATAATTTAGAAGATACAGGGGAAGGGTCTGTTGTATAAGGGTCTGAGAGGAACACAAAACATGGAGCATTGGGGGGGGGGGGCACCTGAGTAAACTACTTCCTGAAATCTGGCCCCAGCAATCTAGGAACAGACCTTTGGGTGACTGGGTCAGTGGCAGCAGTGGTGATTTCCAGACCTCTCAGGTCAGGGATTGCCAAGGACAATTTGGAGGGTCAGCAGGAAAAGTCTATTGTATCAGTATAAGAGTAGAGCACAGTCTAGTGCAGGCCTCAGCATCACAGACCAATCCCAAAAGACCAGAAGTAAGACCTTGGGGGCCACTGAATCAGCAGAGGCAGCTACTTCTGGAAGCTCTCAGTCCACAGATGGTCTCTTTGCTATCACTGAGGCAGGGATCTGTTGTATTGTCCACACTCAGATCTAGGTTGTAGTTACAAGAAAAAGAAGAGAAACACAACAGACTTATTGCTGTAGTGGAGCAGGGACTCTCCTCAAAATTCTATGGCAGAAAGAAGTATTTATAGTCACCCACAGACCAGAGAACAGGCCAGGAGAGTGGTACAACCTCTCCTAAGATCACAAGATCTTGGAAGGATTGAAAATTTCCAGATCCTTAGAAATAGCTCTCAAAAAAAAAAGATTCAACCCCCTCCCAAAACTTGGGACAGTGCACCCTCCACCTTGGAGGTAGGGTTCCAGCTTAATAAAGGGTTAAAATCAAGTCATGGGTAGGAGAAATTAGCAGATAATCAAAGACAAAAAAAGATCTGACCATAGATAGTTATTATGATGAGAAGAAAGCTCAAAATACACACTTAGAAGAAGATAACAAAGTGAAAGCTTCTATATCCAAAGCCTAAAAATATCTGAATTGGTCTCAGGCCATGGAAGAGCTCAAAAAGAATTTTGAAAATCAGGTAAGAGATGTAGAGGAAAAATTGCAAAGAGAGATGAAAGTGATGTGAGAAAAATCATGAAAACCAAGTCAGCAGCTTAATTAAGGAGAAATTTATAAAAAAACTGAAGAAAAATAACATCTTAAAAACCAGTATGGGTCAATTTGAAAAAGCAATCCAAAAGATTAATGAGGAGAGGATGAACTTAAGGAGCAAAATTGGCCAAATGGAAAAGGAAATACAAAAGTTCTCTGAAGAAAATAGTTTCTTAAAATGTAAAATGGAGAGAAGGAATCTGATGACTTTTTGAGAAATCAAGAAACAAGAAAACAGGGGCACTAGGTGGCAAAGTGCCAGCCCTGGAGTCAGGAGGTCCTGAGTTCAGATATGACCTCAGACACTCAGACCTAGCAGTGTGTCCTTATGTAAGTCACTCTTAATCCCCTTGCCTTAAATTAAATTAAATAAAAAACAAGAAAACAAAAGGCAAAAGTATGAAAAATTAGAAGAAATATGAAATATTTTACTGGGAAAAATTGACCTGAAAATAAATTATAGGAGAGATAAATCAAAATTATTGTACCACCTTGAAAGGTTCAGAAAAAAGAATTTAACATCTTTTTAAGAACTTATCAAGGAAAACAACCCTGATTTTCTAAAAGCAGAGGATATAATAGAAACGGAAAAATCCAACGGTCACTTCCTGAAAGAGATCCTGAAATGAAACCTGCCAGAAATATAATAGACAAATTTCAGACATCTGAGAACAAAAATAAAACATTGTAAGCAAGCAGAAAGAAACAGTTCAAAAATTGTGGAGCTGTAGTCAGGATGACACCAGATTTAGCAGTTTCTACATTAAGGAATCATAGGGCTTAGAACATGACATTTAAGAACTTGGATTACAAGCAAGAATCAATTACCCAGAAAAACTGAACATATTCTTTCAGGGAAAAAGATGTGGATATTTAATGAAAGAGGAGACTTACAAACTTTCCTGAAAGAAAAAGTTTTTATTCGGTACTGAATACATAATTTGATCTTAAAATATGAGACTCAAGTGAAGCATAAAAAGGTAAACAGAAAAGGCAAAGGATATGTGATTTAATGATGTTGAACTATTTATATTCCTACATAATATTTCATGAATTCTCTCATATGCAAGGACTAGTTCGGAGTTGAATATGAAGGGATAATATATTAAAATATGAAGTTTAAGGGATGAGAGATAAATTTGTTGGAAGAAAGGGAAAGGGGGAGGTAGAATGAGTTGTTTCACATAAAAGAGTTTAAAAAAAGCTTTTGCAGTGGAGTGGGAATGGGAGGGGGGTTTGAAGGGAATGAAGTGAGCCTTACTGTCATCAAAACTGACCTAGAGAATAACAAACACTCAATTGAGTATAGAAAACCCAAAAGGAAAGTAGGAGGGAAAGGGGGGCAGCAAAAAGGGGGGAGGCAATAGAATGGAAGAAATATTGTGGAAGGGATTAGTTAGATCCAAAACACCTTTGAGTAGGGACAGGATGAAAGGAGAGAGAGAGAGAGAGAATAGAATAAATGGTGGTGGGGGGGGGTGGATAGGATAGAAGGACCATGGGAAAAGATATTGAAACAAGTTTCTTTATGACCTCATTTCTCAAACAGAACGGAGTCAAATTAAAAAAAAAATAGCCATTCTCCAATTGAAAAGTGATCAAAAGATATGAACCATTTTCAGATGAGGTTATTAATACTATGTATGGCCATATTTTAAAAGAAGTCCTAATTCACTATTGATTGGAAAAATGTAAATTAGAATTCTGAGATACTACCATATACCTACTAGGAACTTGGATAGGCTAATTTACAGAAAGAGAAAATGACCAATATTGGAGGGAATATAGGGAAAATGAGATATTAATGAACTGTTGGAGGAGTTTTGAAATGATTCAATAATTCTGAAGATCAATTTGGAACTATGCCCAAAGGGCTAGAAAATCCATGCTTACTGTTTCACCTAGAAATGTCACTGCCAGATCATATTGCAGGATGATGCTGTGACCCAAGACAACTCTGAAGAACTTATGATAAAGAATATATCATTGCCCAAAGAAAAGGCTAATGGTGTCTGAATACATATTGAAGTATACTTTTTTTAACATTATTTTTCTTGAAAGGGAGAGGGAGGGAAGCACTATGCTCACTTCCACAGCATGACTATTAATGTTTTGGATGACTATACATTTTTTTTTTAGCTTATATCAAATAACTTGCTGGCTCTATGAGGGGGAGTGGAATGGGAAGAAGTGAGAAAATTTGGTACTCAGAGTTTAAAAAAATGAATGTTAAAATGGGGGAAAATAATAAAAGAAAGTATTAAAAATGAAATATCCTTTAAAAGCAGCAATTTTTTTGCAAGGCAAATGGGGTTAAGTGTCTTGCCCAAGGCCACACAGCTAGGTAATTATTAAGTGTCTGAGACCGGATTTGAACCCAGGTACTCCTGACTCCAGGGCCGGTTATCCACTGCACCACCTAGCCGCCCCTCGAAGCAGCAATTTTATGGCATTTCAAAATAAATAATCAATTTGGCAAGGTAGTCTAAGATAGTTTCCTAAAATATATTTATTTCATAGCAATTAATGTGCCAACAGAATATCATTTCAGATCCTTCTAGAAAACCAATACATGAAGATTATATAAAAAGGTGATATTTTCAATATTTGAGCATATATTCAGAGAAGGAAGACTGTATTTGACAATTTTTAACAAATATAGAAATTGCATAGAAGAGATCCTCATATTAAGAAGTGTAAAAGTTTTTAAAGAGATGTAGTCATATTACAAAACTTTGAAAATTAAAGGTTTTTTGATTTTTAGAAGAACATAGTCTATAAATATTGTAAAAATATTTTACCATTGTATATTGAAAAGATTCAAATGCTATTTAGAACATTTCCATTTATTCCAAGTGAAATTAAGTTTCATTACACTATTCTGAAGCATTTTTAAAATTCAAAGTAAATGTTAAAATGTTGCTTAAAAGAAAAAGAAAAACAAACAAAATAACTAGACAAAAGAAAAACCAAGTCTAATTTAGAATTGGAGTAAGCTCTATATAAAGATTTGTCCAAATTTTAAAAAGCTACTCTATTTGTATTCTTTTCATGCCTCTCTATTAAGAGAATGCCAAGCAAACTATTTAGCTTTTCTGAGTGTATTGATTTTCTGATCCATAAAATAATATGATTGGCATTTCCTTGAGGAAAAAGTTCAAAGTCAGTCTCATTTTCATATTTATTTGTTAAACTGACTGATCTCTGTCTGTCCCACTTTTCATTTCTGTAAAATGGAGACAATAATAGTACCTATCTCCTGAGGTGATTATTATGATAAAATGGTATTATGTTTGCAAAGCTCAGAGTGCTATATAAATCTTAGCATGATGATGATGATGAAGTAGATTTTTTTCCAACTTCCATAACCCCATATTTACCTCCTATTTCATCTGATTATACCAGTAAAATTTGAGTAACTACAAATTTTGAAGAGGTAGCTAGGTGTTGCTGTGGGTACCTGGAATTAGGAGGAGTAAACTTTATGAGTTCAAATCTGGCCTCAGACACTTGCTGTGTGACCCTGAGGGAGTCATTCAACTCTGTTTGCCTCAGTTTCTTCATCTGTAAATAAACTGGAGAAGGAAATGACAAGTCACTCTAGTGTCTAGAAAATCTCAAATGGGGTCAAGAAGAGTCAGACATGACTACAAAAAAGTGGAAACAAACTTTAGACCAAACTTTAGCTCAGACATACCATTCCAATATCCAGTAGTTGAACTCATAAATTTTCCAGGGTAAAAAGCAGGTCACACGACATCCTGAGTATACTTCTTTTGTGGCCATAAGGGTATTGAGAGGGAGTTAGCATAGGTGAAGAGGGAGGAGGATGGGCACAACTTATATAATCTTGTAAAGGAGTTAGGAGTGCTGGAATAACATGAATCCTTAGTAGATGAAGGAATGTTTAGGGGCAAGATTTTGGGGTCTCATTTTTATAGAGTTTTAGTAGGACTAGTTCATTTGAATATCAATTTTTCTAGTTTTTCTTCACATGGTTGGAGATTATTTGAAATTTATAATTAACAAAATTGAAGGATCATTACATCAAGGCCTAACTGGCTTCCCTTAATTTAGCACACAGTCTCAGGATGTGACCATAATTTATTTATGGTTACTCCTATGCTTCCCTGATTTATGAGATAGTTTGCAAGTATTTTCTATACTACTTCAAATTCTTATATGACTTCTATGTTTTTCTCTGCAATATTACTTCCTACTAGAGGTACCTTATATTTACCTACTACCATACTAAGTATTACTATGCTTATACTTTACTGGCAAGAAAGTGATCAGGAGGACCAGAAAAGATGCAATTTCAAAATTATTAGATACCAGAATGAGGGCTACTTTTATGTTTCCAAGGAAGTTAAATTGTTGATGAATTATTTATGATTGGTAACAAACTCTCAAAAAGGTCTTTATTGTGTTTTTTAAAGTTTTATTTTTCTAATTACCAAACACACATATTAAATACACATGACCAAGTGAAATAAATTCTCTTATTGATTATGTTCAAAAGTATATGTCTCATTTGGCATTCTGAGTCTCTTACTTCTCTGGGAGTAGGTGGGTAGGACATTTTTATCTTTCATCCTCTAACAATGATTTTTTGTTTCATTGATCTGGGTTCTAAAGTCATTCAAAACTGTTTTAATGTTATTGCCATTTTCTAAATTATTCTGGTTCTGCACATTTTACAAATTTTTTGATGGCTATTGTCTTTCATTCTCTAAGAAGATCAAAATGGCATCACTATGTTGGGTCAAGCCAAAGTGTGTCCAATTGTGGCTGACAGTTTGGAATGATCTACCACAGGTCCATCAAAAATAGTCCATGTAATTATTTGGGACAGATTCTCTGAATTTTTACATCTCTCATTTCTTCTTATTTCAATTTACTTTGCTCATAGCATGTAGCACCTTCTCCGATGAGGGCACGCCATACTGGGTGGGCTTATGCTAATGTCTCTCATGTCTCACAATCATTCCAAAGTTCCTTTTTTCCCATTTTTCATTTATAATGATAACTAGAGCAAAATAAAAAATCATAATTCTGGAAAGAAAATTAAGTAGCTTGGTCCAATGATTAAACAACAAGATATTTTCTAAAGAATAAGTGACTTCATCTTGTTTGTAAATAAATTCACAGCATTCATTGTTATTAGATAGGTTCATAATCTTTCTTGATCAAAAAGGTTATCAAAAAGTCCATTATGAAATGTGATTCTGTTATGGCTAGAGAGGAGTACCATGGAAAATTCCGTATATTTTCAGACAATTTTCAAAGATTTCAAAGTACTTTAAAGATACTAATTGTCAAAACAAGATGTGCTCCTCATATTGGCTTCTTTCTCCTAAAATTTCTTCCAACAAATGCCATTCTCCTTTCCCAATAGCAATGCATTACTTCATCACTCAGATTTCCTATTTATATATTCCACATTACTTAAAAATATTCAATCAATTTATCAATTAACACACCTCTGTTCAGTACCTTCTACATGTAGGGATTGTGCTAGGTACCTATGAATATATAATATAGAAACAATTCGTATTCATAAGCATGTAAGTATATTATAACCCCCCCCCCAAAGTCAGAAGATCTAGGTTTAGTTCCAATCCTGATGTTTCCAAGCTGTAGGACTGTGAGCAAGTCACTTAACTTTCAACCTTAGCTTCTCCATCTGTAAAATAGGAAAACAAGATTTAGACTACCTACCTCATGTGATAGTGATTAAGAAAGTGGTATTTAAACTCAACTCACCCATCATTATTTATTTAGTTGTAAACTTTAAATCATTTATAAAGGTCTTGTTAGTTTTTAATGTAATTTTGGTAGGATGAACCCTTAACACAAGACAAAGCCTGCTTTCAAAATTAACATCAGAGTACACAAAATGCTATAGTGAAAGGCATAAAATATCAAAATATAAAGTTGAGTCATTTTTACAACTCTCCCCACCATTCAGGCCTAAAATTACAATTCTAAAGTTCTTAAGAGAGAACTTGAGTGTCCTTGTATCTTTTTCTGACTATATTGTTAGTGCTTATCTGGTGTGAGTTATCCATAAAATAACCTTTTTTGGCAAGTGCACATTGGCATTCAAACAATGTGGCTGGCCCATCAGGGTTGTGCCCTCTGTAGTAGAGTTTGAATGCTTGGTAGTTCAGTGTGTGGTACCTTCTCCTGTCAGGTGATCTTCAGAATCCTTCAAAGCAATCCAAAGCTGTGGTAATAGGCATACTATAATGAGGTCAGTACAATGGCTCTTTAGAACTTCAATTTGATAGTCAGTCTAATACCGCTTCTCTTTTAACTGTCCCTTCTTCTTACAATCACATAGTCCATTAAATTCTAATGTTTGTGTGAAGGTGCACACATGAAATTTTATTGCATTTAGATAAATGGAAAATAGTGGTGATACACAAATCTTCAGTAGAGAGTGATCATTGCTCCTATTTTCAATTCCATTTCTCCCAAAGGTTCTCAGCCGTGTCTGCTAGTCTGAGACTACTTTATCATTAAAGTCCCCCCAGAATTATAAGCTTGTTCTCTTTTGGCACATTAATAACAAGGGTCTCGGGTATTCAAAATTTTTTTCTTTGGCCTCATCAGGGAGCATAGATTCTGAAGATTGTGGCATGACATTTTCCTGTAAATGGTAATCACATTGTCATAACTTTACTATTCACTCCTTTGGTAACACACTAGATTAGTTTTGATTGCAAAACCTATATCAGCTTCATGGTGCTCCTTTTTACTGTGGCTACTCCAGAAAAATATGTATCCAGTTTCAACTTCAGTAAGCTGGTATTTTGTCAGCCTTGTTTCACTCAGGGCTGCTATTTAGATATGATATCTACTGAGTTCTCTCACAACATGTTCATCTTTCAAGTTCTGTGGATTTTGCATTGTCTATGAGTAAGCACACATTCTATTTATTGATGGTAAGTAGAATCATCTGAGCATAAGTTTTTGTATGTATTTCTGTGTTTGACAGCAGGAATCTTTAGTTGCTACAAGAAGCAGACATTTTTGGATCACCTTTTCTAGATTCTTTCTTACACCAGGAGTTGAGCAGTGAACTCCATAAAAGGTTGCTCAGATACTTAAGGGGCTTCCAAATCTTTCTGTAGCTTCCAGTTAGATGATCCTTTGATTTCTTATGGTGTTTTATCATTTTATTGAAATATCATGATTTGTTTAGTCACTCCCTAGTATTCAGACATTTCTAGTTTCCAGGTTTTATTGCTAGGAAAAGAACTGCGCAAATATTTTTTCCATGTATGCAGTCCTTTTCTTTTTTTCTTTTTATCTCATTCTAGTATTAGTTCTATTAGTGGTATCATTAGGTTAAAAAGTATGTGCAGATTAATGACATTTTGGTCATAGTTCCAGATTACTTTCCAGAATGGATTTATCAATTCAAAGCTATGTAAACAAGATCTCTTTAGTGTTGAAGTCCATATAACAAATATTATTGAGCACCTACAGGATACACATTATTATTATATTTGGTAATTTGGGGATATAAAAATTTCTCTATGATTTCAGCCTTTCTGAATTTTACTTGTATACCTCATGAGAAGAATTATTAAGCAAGTTAATGCTTTCAGTCCTTATCTTTAAGTTAAATAATCATGGATTTGGAAGCAATCTTAGACACAATTTAAGACAGATTTTTCCCCAATACAATAAGACCTTTTATGATACTATAAGAAACTATAAGGAAATTATTATTTAGAAAAGTTTTGAATATTGCTAAAATGGGGAATTTGCTTTTATACATAGTAGATTGTTTCATTTTTATTAGCTCTAAGTAGAAAATTCTTTATAAGTTGATTCATTATTAATGAAAGTTTTGCCAAGCCTAATTCCTCAATTCTCCACATATAAATGAAGGAAAAAAATGCCTACTTGATATATAAATAATCAATTAAATAATAGGAGAAAAAAGGTGATGAACCAAAACCTCAACAAAGAACAACCTTGTAGATAAGAAATAAAAGGGGAAATGAGCAGAAAATATGGATATAAGATATCCAGTATGTTTAATAATTATAATATAATACAATATTCCAAAGAAAAGACTCAAAGAAAAGAAACAGTTCCAGGAACAATTCATTTAACTAAAAGAGAAAAATATTTTGAGAAAAACGGGCCCATGCATAGCATTGGTAAAGAAAAATCTGATAACTATATCAAGAGGACTCTTCTTTAAAATGGTAAAATGGAGCAAGACAAATTGATAGCAACATGGAGAAAGCAGAGGAAAAAGAAAAATAAGATAAAAGAATAGCTCAATATGAAAATTCTGTAGGAAAAGCTGAGAGGACTAGAAAAGAGAGGAATGAGAGACAGCATACTCATCTTAAACCTATCTTCTCCCTGTGGGCATTCCCAAACACAAACCAAGTCGGGTAAGAGCTTATTCCTTCTTTGACTCCTTGACAAAGTATGGATTCTTTTCTTCCTGAGATCTTATTGATGAGTTCTTTTTTTGGAACTGGCTCAAGTTCAATTGGTTTCTTGGGCCTTTAAAAAGAAGCATGCATAAAAAATTCAGATAGAGAAAAACATAGAGATTTTAGATCTGACACAGAACAGTCTCCTTTAGTTATCTGATAGTTGGCAGACACATCCCTAGAGTTTACCTAATGAATCATATGAATTGAGGAACCAGTGAAGACATAGACCAAAGAAAAATGAACATATAGAATTCTGGAAAAAATAGAGGAAATCTCATTAAGATCTGTTCATCCACACTATCAGTCTGAGAGAAGGTTCTCACAACAGATATCTTAGTTCTGCTCTTAAAAGTAATATAAAAAAGGTTTAGAAGGCAGAGATGCTTACTAGAAGACTTAAGAAATAATAACATTTGTGCTCT